>NC_038255.2:18263717-18493529 GCF_000004515.6 Glycine max | reverse complement strand
CAGAAGCGTTGCTCACTACCTCAAAGGACTGAAAAGCCATCTCCAAGGATTCTTCCGCAGCTTTGACGTACGACATAGAAGAAGGGCAGCTTACTTAAATAGTCTCTTCCCCCGAGATAATGACCAAATGCCCTTCCACCACGAACTTCAATTTTTGGTGGAGCATTGAAGGGACCACCCCAACCGAGTGAATCCAAGGTCGACCCAAAAGACAGTTGTAGGCCGGATTGATATCCATCACTTGGAATGTGACTTGGAAAGCGTGGGGTCCAATTTGGATTGGGAGGTCAATGTCCCCTATAACATTTCAGCGGGTGCCATCAAAAGCCCGCTCTATCATGGAGCTCGGCCTCAGGTGAGAGGCGTTGAATGGTAGTTTGCCCAACGTGCTTTTGGGCATCACGTTGAGTGATGAGCCATTGTCAATGAGCACCTTGGCTACAATGTAATCCATACACTTGACAGACACGTGTAGGTCCCTATTGTGTCCTTGTCCTTCGACAAGGATCTCTTCCTTGGTGAAGGTGAGGTAGTTATTAGCAGTGATATTGCTGACGATTCCCTCAAAGCCTTCCACGGAGATATCTTGGACCACGTGGGCCTCATTCAAAACTTTAACCAGCAACGCCCGATGAGGTTTGGAACTCATGAGCAGTTCCAAAAGGTAGACCCTAGCTGGGGTTTTGTTGAGCTGTTCAATCACTTTGAACTCGCTCTGTTGAATTATCTGGAGGAACTCATTGGCCTCTTCCATTGATACCTTCATTCTGCTGGAGTCTCCTCCTTTCTCAACAAATCTCCCGGCCGGAACATCCTCATCCAGAGTGGCACCCGCTTCATTGGTCTCTTCTGCGACCACCTTCGCCTTCCCCTTGGTATCCGTGGGTTGCACTGACGAGTTAGGCGCTGTGAAGACGCGACCGCTACAGGTCACACCACTTAGGCTAGTGATGTTGGTAACTTTGGCAGAAAGTAAGTCAATGTCGGCGGCCTCCTCTTTCTTTTCGCTTGGCTTTTGATGGGTGTATCTCCACGGGATTGCCTTGTCGCTTTGGTAAGGGAAGGGGATAGGTTTGGTACCTGGGATAGGTCAAGAATCTTGAGGTTTCTGAGAGGCCACATCCCTGGTTAAGTGTATCACCAAAGGCTTGGGTTTAGCGAGGCTTTCTTTGTCCACTGACTACATGCACACGTGTTGTTCTCCCTTGTTCCCTTCATTGATCTCAAACCGGCCTTGGTTCATCAGTTGTTGTAACAGCTCCTCCACCGTCAAACATGTTTCCATGTCATGTGATGCACCCAGATGCATCAAACAGGAGTCCCCTTTGGGCCCATCAAAGGAAAACATGCCCGCCTCTTGCAAAGCTTCAAAGATAAACCTTCTTGAGGTTACCACGTCCTTCATTTGCTTAGGCCTCTGCAGCCTGCACGCCTCCATCACATTTACCATTGGTCCCCCATGATTGGCGAGCGGATTTGTCTTCACATTTGGGCCATCTTCTTGGAATGTTAGCCACCTCGCGTCAATCAAGCTTTGCACTTTATGCTTGAGGGCCATGCACTGCTCGATTGAATGCCCCGAAGTACCTCCGTGATATGCACAGTCGCGTCAGTGATCGAGGCCATACCCGAATCAAATAAACATTAGAATGCAGTAACTAGGAAGTGATCCTAGGTCGTTTCCCAATGAGCAATGACTAACCAAATGTTCATAATATGCTTCGTTATAACAGTAACAATTGGGGTGTGTGTTTGTTTTGTGAATTTAAGAACAAGCAGATTGGAATACGAAATTAATAGTATTAAAAATGTGTTGTTTCCTCTGATTCAGAAGCTATTCTCTTATCCTAGGTTGTGTGGATTTCACCCCTAGCAGTTAACCACTTAATCCAACCCTAATTTAATTTACTAAGTGAAAATCAATTTAGGGTTATCAATATGTGATTAAGCAACACATACACCAATTAACCCCTTGTTCATTAAGCACGAACGTAATTTAAGCACAGAGGAAATTAATCAAACATGAAGCATGCACAGATTAACAAAACGCATGTGGGTTAATTGGTGAAGGGAAAACCGATAAGAAAGTAATATTAAAAACAGAACCTCAAAGAGAATTACGCTTCATCCTCAGAGGGAAACAACACTAGAAATTTAGCCTTCCATAAGTTCAACAAAAGTAGAAAACATAAATGAAACTGGAAGAAGAAACGTAAATGAAGCTAAAGGCAGAAAACATAAATGAAGCTAAAGGCAAAAGAAGGAATAAAAACGAAATTGAAATTAGAAGCAGAGAATGGAAAATGCATTCACGTGAACAGTAATACAAAGCTTAAAAACGTAAAACCCTAAAACTCCATGCACTCAGCTTAGGTCCTGAACAATAGAATAGTCCAATCCTTACACGAATCCCAAGGCTACTATTTACAAGGGTCACTCAAAGTCACTGGGCCCTATTACATTATTTTGGCCTAAAACGAAATAAAAATACTAAATAAAAAACTGAATGCAATAAAATGAAATTAGACGAAATCTAATAAAATTGTCTTCTCTCTTCAAGTCCAATCTAGCTCAGACCAATTGCTTATAATTATCCTGAAATTGAATTAAAAACACCAAATTAGTCAAGTGGGCCCAATTGATAAAACTGAATAATAAATTTGACAATTATAATTAATCAATAATTAAATTGGTGACAAAAAGAATTAAGAAATAGGAGAAAATAATGACACATCAGTCAGGGTTGTACCACCTCGGGAAAGGAGACTGGTAGATTCTTCTGGGGGTCACCACTACCAACTGGTTGACGATTAAGGATGGCAACAAGTCCCCATATGACATCGGAATTGGGGTGAACTCTGGAAGCTTCTTTACTGGAGGGTTCCTCCCCGGATTGGAACTTGTGCCAGGATTGAAATCACTGGCGGAACGAGGCCTTGCAGGAGCCAAGGCTTGAGCGGGGGCTCTTTATAGTGGGGCAAATGTCCCTTGTCGGACGGGTGTTGAGTTGGAGGGGTTTCCGGCGCGGGCCGAAAAGCTCGAATGGTGCTCGGCATATTGATGAGTATTGTGAGGGGTTGATTGAGGTTTTGGCCAAGTAGGAGTCGTGGTCATGGCATGCGCGTCCCCTTCTTTCCTCTTTGCCCCAGTCGACCTGGATCTTCTATTGCTTGTGCTGGCAGGGGCGACATAGTCGAACTTCCCCCTTGTTATGCCTACCTCGATCCTCTCACTCGTGAATACTAGATCCACAAAGCTAGAGGGCATGTAGCCTACTAACTTCTCATAGTAGAACATTGGGAGTGTGTCCACTATCATGGTGATCATCTCCCTTTCCATCATGGGAGGTGCTACCTGAGCCACCAAATCCCTCCATCTCTGGATGATCCTTCCTTGATTTCTATCATGCTTACTAGCTTATTTCAGCTGTGACTCTAATACTTGTGCTCCTATCTTTGAAAAGCTGCATGCTCTTGAGATGTGATTGATTTAAGCATTCCATGATATTTAGTTCATATGAATGATGTCCTTGATGAATCAAACACCATTTTATTTTGATTGGCCACTGTCTTTGTCACTTGAGGACAAGCGAACTGTTCTTTCTTTGCTTGAGGACAAGCAAAACTGTAAATTTGGGGGAGTTTGTTAGTCGCTTTATACGACTAACTTTTGCATAGAAATCATTTTCCAAAACTTGTATAGTTCCCCAATTTATGGTTGTTTTGTAGTGATTTTTGTAAATAAATCTTGTTTTATGGTTTATGCTGTCTCTAGAACATTTCCATTGGATTTAATGATGAAATATGTGCATTTTCAGGTGAAAAGAGGCTAAGTTTTGAATTGCAAAATGTAGTAGTTGGGCTAAGCTCAACAGTTGGGCTAAGCGCATATCCACTGCTCAGCGCGCTTAGCGCAAAGGAGAATCTAGCAGAGCATCAGCATCAAAGTTGCGCACTAAGCGCAAGATCAGTGTGCTAAGCACATCAGGTGCCTTCAACAGGCTAAGCTCGAGGCTGGCGCTAAGCCCAATTTCACTTACTCGTGCTAAGTGCAGCGTCGCGATTTCAGAGCCTATTTAAAGCCTGTCTAGTGCAGAATTAGGGTACAACTTTCTACAGCTTTTACACACCTCTGAGGACAACATGCAAAACGGCCAAGGCACAGAATTCCCGAGCAGCCACAGGCCTATTTGGGGTAAAGAGCCCTAGAAGCATAAAAGAGGAGCAGCTTGTGCATTGAAGCCTTGGTTTTGTCATGAGAGAGATTATTGAGTAGAAAGTGAGTGTGAGATGCTGAGAAGAGGAGGAGGAATCCCCCTTCTTGTGTAAGGAACTATCATTTTCTGCTTTTAGTCTAATTTATTGTTAAGGTTTCTTTGTAATGGCTAGCTAAACACCCTAGTTGGGGATTTCTAATGGACAACTGATGTAAATACCTAATATCTAATTGATTATGTTTTTTGTGTTCAATGCTTCCTTCAATGCTTAATGTTTGTATGCTTTTGGTCTGATCACCCATTTGTGTGCACAGTTAGGTGACTTTAGCATTGGAAAATGTACTGTTGCCTTAGAACTTGATTGAAGCAAGATTGAAACTTAGCCTTACATGAGGAATCTGCGGGTTAAGTTTTGGTTTTAATTATGTTGTTACAATAATGCTATTTAGTTTAGGCCTAGTCTTACATGACGGATCTGCGGACGAAGCTTAGGCTAAATTAGGCTAAACTTTAGTAAGCTACTTGAGCTGAGTCTAGTCTTACATGAGGGATCTGCGAATGAAACTCAGTTTGAGTTAGTCTAAACCTAAGAGGGCTGTCTAAATCGGGTGTAGTCTTACATGGGGGATTTGCGGACGAAGCTTGGATATTCAGCCTGACGAGGGATCGAGGGTTTAGTAATTTAGTCTACAACATAGAACACAAGAGCACGATTGATTAGAGAAATATATTTCTATGCATAAGCTTGTTTGTTAGAAAGACCCAACATATCTACCTACTGTTGTCATTTTATTTACCTTTCATTTTATAGTTTTTAGCATACAAGTTTAGTTTAAATTCTATTTGAAATTATCACTTATACATGTTCTCTCAACAATGCTTCAATTCTGAACTTAATTCAGGCTAACATTAGGTTCCTGTGTTTGATACTTGGATTCATTCGTTTTAATTTTAAATACATGACGACTCGGTGCACTTTCCAGTGAAAACTCCCCATTGAAATTTCCTGGAGAGATAAATGCACAAAAAGTAACTGCAATGGGGAGTCATCAACCGACTAACACCATCCTTGACGAAATTGTGGGAACTACCCCCATCGATGAGGACCACAACGTCGTGCCCATTAACAAAACCATCAACACGCAAGGTGGCAGAAGTAAGGTGTCCCGATAAATCGTGAAAACTTATTCGGGCAGGGGATGAACTATCTGAATGACCAATATCGGAGGAGGGATCATCAACAACCATTGAAGTTAAATCGGAAAGAGTAGGATCTACTAGGTCATCATCGTTATTGGTGATAAGGAGAAAGAACTTCGCCTTGCATTTGTGGTGGGGATCGTATCGTTCATCGCAATTATAACACAAGCCACAGTCACAGTGAACCGCCATTTCAGTAGGGGAGAGCTTCTTCAAGGTGGTTTTTAGGGGAGCCAGAAGAAGGGGGGTAACTGTATTGAGGAGACGGTGGTGAAGGGAGTGTCATACCCTAATTTCGTCCGGGGACAATTGTTTGTCGACATACGGATTTTTGCCGGTCACGTTGAGCTGCTTAAAGCCAATTGCCGCATGATCTGTAAGATTTTGTGATGTTTCGGAAGGAAATGAGCAAAAAAAACTCAAAATGGGGGTGAAAAATCAATTTAGGGGGTGTTCTTTAGCACTGGGCCCATCTAGGCCCATCGGGAAGCTTCAGCATGAAGCAACCAGCTCGTCTGGGCGAGCATGTTGCTTCTGCACTAAGCCACCAACTCACCTGAAAGAGGGATTGAAGATTAGTGAGCCAAAACCAACTAAAACCAACTCATGAACTTCTTCATTTCATCCAAAAAAAATCAAGAGATCGTTTTAAGGTCCAATGCCTTAACGATTCTCTCCTTTCAAAATCAAGAGATCGTTCAAAGGTCCAATGCCTTAACGATTATCTCTTTTAAAAAATCAAAAGATCATTTCAAGGTCCAACGCCTTAAACGACTTTTGTTTGCAACTAAAATCAATCTTTCAAAAAAGATAAAAACAACTTAACCAACGTTCAGTTCTTAAAGAACTACGTAGGTCTAATTTCCTCATCGCAATTGAGGAATACGTAGGAGCGAGGGAAACACCCTTGTCGACCCCAAAAAAGTAAAAAACATAAAAGGAACAAAAGTTAAAAAACATAAAAGGGAAAAGATAACATAAAAAGGGAAAATACATAGTTTGAAGTCATGATTTGCACACTCGATTAGAGGTTGCAGTCCCTTGTGACGGGTGCGTGGGGTGCTAATACCTTCCCCGTCCGTAAAAAATTCCCGAACCCTCATTTTTAAAATACGCAAACCTTTGTCCATTTTGGTTTTTCTGATGTTTTCCTGGAATAAACGTTGGTGGCGACTCCGCTCGTTTTCTCCCTCGAAGACAAATCCATTGGCCCAACCTAGAGGCCTTTTCGCACCCCCGCCGAAGGATAGGATGTGACAGTTGGTGATGCAATGAAGCCTCATCTAGAGTTTTCCTCTTTTAGTGATGCATTGTCGCTGATAGTCCCTATCGCCACAATGCATTACTTAAGATGATATCTCTAGAAGCCAGTAAGGTTATATGAAACCACCCTTTGGAGTTATCACTAGAAGTGGACCTTTGGATCATTTCCATTAGGTTCCTCAATTAAGGGGCACATAGCAAACTTACTCTAGCATATTCCTTAATTACATCATGCATCTCTTCATGGCATCATAATGGGCATATCACTACTGCATCATATTCATGCATTGCATTTGCATAAATCACCGCACTATCATACTCCTTTCATTTAGCATGCTTTTGTTCTGCCAACTGCATATATCTCATTTCCATTGTATGCATGTCATGTTCACTAATGCATGATCCTTGCATTTTCCTCTGCAAAAACAAAAAAAAAAAGACACAAAAAGCATGAGAAGTCACACCACATTCTTAGTTACATGTGTTGGGTACCATGATAATGGCTATAGACCAACCTTGTTAGGATTATACACCCATTTCTCTAGAAAAAAATGATGTGAATGTGGTACCTAATGCATGGTTAACTAGGAAAATGATGGTTCTTCGGGCATCTCAATCTCATAATTACATTTACCATGCATATCATGAGTGTGCCCTAGTCATTCATCTCTATGATAGGTTGCTGAAGTATTGCCAATCAAAATTTCTTTTCCTTGGATTATGGGGTTGAACCAAGCACATTTTTTAAGAAAAGGTTCATCAAGTCAAGGTCAAGTATGGAAGTAACCAGCTTGCAAAAGTTGGAGCAAAAGATGGATCGAGTTACATCGTTTCTTTGTCTACTGCCAATTTACAAAAAAATTGAGGATTGTTCACATCCATGTGTTATTTCCAGTCTCACTTTGACAAGATGTGATGGACCATGTTGTTTTAATTGAATTAACCCTACATACATCCATGCTTTTCATTGATTGCATTGCTCATTGCATTCTTTCCTTGAAATCAGAATTGTAATCATTGTTATCAAAAGGAAAGAACGCGCTTTATGGCACCCTTACCGAATGCGCGCTAGAGCTAGAGTAATGGGAGAAGTAGACGAGGTGCAAGAGCAAATAAAGGCCGACATAGAGGCCCTGAAAGAGCAAATGGCCACAATGATGGAGGCCATGATGAGCTTGAAGAAGATGATGGAGGTCAACGTGGCTGCAATTGCTGCTACCAGTGTCGTTGTTGAGGTGGACCCGACTGCCCCATCTGGCCTCAACCAAATAAATCATCCAACCTCGGATATGGTAGGTCAGGATGTCAAGGAGTTGGGAAGTACGGGCGGCCCCCATTTTGTGCAAGTTTAGAACAAGCATGCCTTCCCGCCATATGGCTTGCCTCCTAACTACACACCATCCAATGTGGTGCACACTCCCGATGAGAATGTCAATAACTCCAATTCCATACTCATTGAGAGCCAACAACCTCAATTTGATCATGCACATATCTCTCAACCCATGAGGGAGGCACATGAAATACCCCACCACAATCTAGCCAATTTCGAGCCTTGCCTCGGATACGCCACTGAGGGGCAAGCAGTTAATGGTGTACCCTTGCCAAACACTTTGGAGGAACCTCAGTTTCACTCGCAACCACAACCCTTGCATTTTGTGGCGGGGAGAGTCCCTCCTGCTATGGCGGAAAAAGGGAAATTGGATCATATAGAGGAAAGGCTTAGGGCCATTGAAGGAGGCGGAGATCATGCTTTTGCTAACATGGCAGAGTTATACCTAGTGCCTGACGTTGTCATCCCTCTAAAGTTCAAGGTGCCGGATTTCGATAAATACAAGGGGACCACCATCCCCAAGAATCACCTGAAATTGTACTGTCGGAAGATGGGGACGTACGCGAAAGATGAAAAACTACTGATGCATTTCTTTCATGAGAGCCTTACTAGGGCAACCGTCACATGGTACACTAATCTTGAAGCTTCCCGAGTCCATTCTTGGAAGGACCTAATGGTTGCCTTCATTAGGCAGTATCAGTATAATTCTGATATAGCTTCGGATAAGATGCAACTACAGAACATGTGCAAAAAGGAGCACGAATCATTCAAGGAATACGCCCAAAGGTGGAGGGATCTGGCAGCTCAAGTAGTAACCCCAATGATGGAGAAAGGGATGATCACAATGATAGTAGACACGTTACAGGTGTTCTAATATGAGAAAATAGTTGGTTACACGCCTTCAAACTTTGCCGATTTGGTTTTTACCGGCGAAAGGATCGAAGTGGGTCTGAGAAGAGGAAAATTTGATTATCCTGCTTTGATGGATGAGAAAGTTGTGGCAAATGAAGAGAATGAGAAGGAGGGAGGAACCTATTTTGTGACTGTCGTTCCTACATGGCCAAATTTCTGATGCAATCCTACCCCGCAAGGGCATTGGCTAGAAGACTCCAAGTAGATTGGGCTAGAGATCCAAGGAAAGGCCCTAGGGTTCTCATGAGCCTTAGGGTAGATTTCGAGCCCATGGGCTAAGTATGAGCCCGCTTATCTTTGTAAATATTAGAATAAGTTTTTCCTTCGTCTAGGCCTTGTATTTTGGCCATTCTAGTAGTATAGGGTTTTAGCCTTGTATTTCGGGGCATTTTGAGTTGTCTTTGTAATAAGGACTTTTTTTTGTTATTTTCATGTTTTTTGTCATGGGGGTGAGCTTAGCTATTATAGGGGGTGTGTAGCTAAGCTCTAGCTTCTCATCTCAAGGAGGTGAACTTAGCTATTAGAGAGGTATGTGTAGCTAAGCTCTAGCTTCTTTAGGAATCTTCTTAAGGAAGCTTCTCAAGGAGGTGAGCTAAGTTATGAGAGGGGTGTGTGTAGCTAAGCTCTAGCTTCTCAAGGAAGTTTTCTCAAAGAAGCTTCTCAAGGAAGTTTTCTCAAGAAAGCTTCTCAAGGAAGCTACCTAGTCTATAAATAGAAGCATGTGTAACACTTGTTGTAACTTTGATGAATGAGAGTCTTGTGAGACACAACTCAAAGTTCAACTTCTCTCCCTTTTTTTCTTCCTTCAATTTCGTGCTCCCCCCTCTCTCTTTCTCTCCCTCTTTCTTTTCCTCCATTGAAGCATCCTTCCAAGCTTCTTATCCAAGGCTCATCATGGTGGTGAAGCTCCTTCTTCCATGGCTTATTCCCTAGTGGATGGCGCCTCCTCTCCCCTCTTCTCCTTTGTCTTCCGCTGCATCTCCATGGTGGAAAACCACCATTAAAGGACCTCATTGAAGCTCAAAGATCCAGCCTCCATAGAAGCTCCACAAGCAAGCTTCCATCAATTTCCCACCAGCTCAACAATGTCATTACTCAGCCAATATCAGCCCTTCTCATTACCCACCACCCAATCAACCACAAAGGTCGTCCCTAAATCAGCCACAAGGCCTGCCTGCTGCACATCCAATACCAAACACAAACCAAAAACACACTAACCAAGGAAGGAATTTTCTAGCGAAAAGGCATGTAGAATTCACCCCAATTCTAGTGTCATATGCTAACTTGCTCCCATATCTACTCGATAATTCAATGTTATCCATAACCCCAGCCAAGGTTCCTCAACCTCCATTTTTTCGAGAATACGACTCGAACACAACATGTGCTTACCATGGAAGAGTTCCGGGGCATTCCATTGAGCATTGTAGGATCCTGAAACATAAGGTGCAAGGTCTAATTGATGCGGGCTGGCTGAAATTTAAAGAGAATTGCTTGTGAATTCTGATGTTGGAAGGCGACACTATACATGGGGAAATTTGAAGGTTGTTGTTAGATGTCTCTAATGACTCATTAGGATTTTCAAGTTTATGCCATTATTGTAAACCATGGTTACAATGCTAATAATAAGGATAAATTTGACATCCTTGTCTTTCATCCTCTCACAATTACATCTTTGCTTATTCAACTTCCACTGGAATGTGAGTGTAAGTCGTTGGTTTTTTTGCTCAAGCGACATGCACTTCTGAGTTTTGACTTCTAAGACTGTTCAATCAGAAATTACTCGTTCTGGACGTTTGGTCGAGGTGCCGTAAAACGATGAGTAAAGTCCAAAACAAAAAAGGTAAAATCTCAACAAAACAAAAAAAAAACATTTGATTGATTGTATTTCAAATAAAAAGTACAGACATTCATGTGACCTCATTTTATCATTCCTAAAGTTGTCTTTTTGAGAGAAAAGTGAGTTGTCGAGAACAAGAGTCGTTCGACTTAATCTGTCAATTGAAAAATCCTTTAAATGTTTCTCATCCTTGAAAAATTCATTTTCAAGAATCTGCACAGTTTCTTTTTTTTTCTTCCTTGCTACAAGGTCATGACGAAAGACAACAATAGATACCTCAAAACCCTACACTAGGGCAATGAGAGGCACCATGCATGAGCCTCAAGCAAACCTAGGGGCAAATCAGAAGTTCTCATCCGGTAGGTCGAAAACCCAAAAGGGCGGCCTAGGCAAAAACTAGGGTGATATAAAAATAAAAGAAAAAAAACAATCAGGGGCATGTTGAACAAATTGACTAAGATGTTGAACAACATAAGTAATGTTAGGTCTAGTATTGGTTAAGTAGATAAGTCTATTGATCATACGTCTATACGAGGAAGGATCCGATAAAGGGATGCCTGAATCATGGTGTAAGTGAGTGCAATAGTCAATTAGAGTGCTAATAGGTCTAGATCCTAGCATCCCAGCATCAAAAAGAATATCAAGAGCATATTCGCATTGAAATATGTTGATACTAGAAGCACTATAAACAAACTTGAAACCCAAGAAAAAATTTCAAGTCATCAAGATCTTTGATTTTTAAAACATCATCAAGATGTTTAGTAATTGAAACAATTTCAGAAAGATCATTGCCTATTAAAACTATATCATCCACATAGATTAAGAGCAACGAAAGATTCAGTTGAACATTTGAGAAACAAAGAGAAATCAGATGATGACTGAGTATAACCATGAGACATTAAAAAGAAGGATAAATGAGCATACCACTAACGACTTTCCTGCTTAAGTACATATAAAGATTGTTGTAAATGACTCACCTAATTCGATTTCGAAGAATCCACACCTAGGGGAAGTTCCATGTAGATTTCCTCATCAATAGTACCATGTAAAAATGCATTGTTAACATCCAATTGTTTAAGATGCCAATTGTGCATAGCAACAATGGCCAGTAATAGAAGAACAATAGTTATCTTAGAAACAAGAGAAAATGTGTCCATGAAATCAAGTCCTTCCAATTAGGTATATCCCCTTGCCACCAAATTTTCCTTATAAAATTCTATTGTACCATCAGTATGATGCTTTATTTTTTATATCCAACGACATCCAATAGCAGACTTATGAGGAGGCAAATCAACTAAAACCTAAGTTTGATTCATTTCCAAAGCATCAATTTTATCTTCCATGGCTTTAGGGCAACAATCATGTTTAGAAGCCTCAGTATAGGATTTAAGCTCAATAAAGGAAGAAATAAAGAAACAAAACTTTGGAATGAAGGGGATAATCTCTCATAAGAAAGGACTGAAGATAAAGGATAGCGCGTACCTGAAGATGAAACAACAGTAATTGATGTGAAAGTGATTTGAAAATCATTGTAGTGTGCAGGTTTGTGAATTTGACATTCAGATCAATGAAGAATAGTCCTAGAAAGTGCAAGAGATGAATTTGAAGGACATGGAACATTGTCTGGAGATGAAATTGAAGTTGAAGGTGGAAAATTTGAACTTGGTAATGGTTGATGAGACACTTCAGGCATGGGTTGAGAATGTTTATCATCAAATAATAAATCATCATATGTGAGAAGAGTGGAAAAAGGTAAGTTTTCTTTAGGAAAGAAAGATTAAGGGTTCCTAATATATTATTAATGGAAGTAGGGAAAAATCCTCATAAAAATCACATTACAAGAGATTGATATGGCTCGGTTTTGTAGATTAAACACAACATAACCTTTAGTGTTGGGTTTAAAACCAAGATAAACACAAGGAACAACACGAGGATCAAGTTTCTTGTGGTTTGCTGTTAAAGTGTTGGTGTAGCATAAGCAACCAAACACTTTCAAAACAGATATATCATAACATTTGACATATAATTTTTGATATGGTGACAAATTGTCAAGAAAAGGAAAATGAGAAGGTAAACAATTAATGAGATGTGCATCATGTGTTATGGAAAATGACCAAAAAATGGATGGCAAATAAGATTGAAAAAGCAACGAATGTGTGACATTCAAAACATGTTGATGTTTGCATTCAACAATGCCATTTTGTTGAGGTGTCTCAACACATGAGGTTTGATGAATGATTCCTTTTGATGCATAAAATTGACACATAGTGAATTTTGCATCATTATCGCTACAAATGATTTTAACCTTTGCATCAAAATGATTTTCTACATAGGTGACAAAGTCTATTATGGGTTTGTGTTTCAGCTTTAGAACTCATGAGAATAATCCAAACAAATCTAGTATGATCATCTACAATGGTCAAAAAAAAATTTCGGCCATGCATAAAAGTGGTTGCACATGGACCCAAAATATCAACATGCAATAAAGCAAAAGATTGAGAAGCATGAGATTCACTCTTTGGAAAAGGTAATTTCCTTTGTTTAGGATGATGACAAGCATCACATACAAAGGATTTGTCACTAAAAAGATAAGAATAATGTTGTTTCATAAGTTGTAGCCTATCATGGAAAACATGTCCTAAACAAAAATGCCATAATTCTATTGGCAATTTATTACAAGAATGTGTTACAACAGTATTTTTTTCTTCAATCGAATGCGCTCTAGAATTAGAGGATACCACTGGCTTGTACAACCCATCAGTCACATCAAATGTACCAATCATCTTCGGGTTGCTCACGTCCTATATCAAACATTTATTTAAAGAGAAAGTCAAGTTGCAATTTAAGGATGGAGTGAGTTTAGAAATGGAAATAAGATTGAAGGTAAAGCTTGGCAAGTAAAGAAAATCAACTAGATACAAGGATTCAAAAAAATTTATTGTGCCAGAGTGTGTGGCCAATACTTGCTAACCAGTTGGAAGCCTAACAACTATTGGATCAATCTATTTATAGGAGGTGTAAAAAATTAGGGATTATGAAACATGATTAGTTTCTCCTGAGTCTAAAATTCAGGTTGTACTTAGTTCTTTATTAATGTTGCAGGTAAGATGAAGGATATTACCTACAATAGATGGAAAAATACCAATTTGATTGACATGAGGTGTAGTTGATGCTGAAGCTCCATTGCTTGATTGTGATCTCAAAGCCAGCAAAGCTTCATATTGTTGTGAAGTGAAACAAATCTCATGAAAGGTTTCTGGTTTTTGTTTATGTTGAACATAATTGATCTCGGTGACATTCCCATCACTAGTCACAGTGCTATTGATTGTGGCTTTTTGATTATTATAGAATTTGTGTACGGGAGGATATTCACGTTTTTTGTAACAATCATCAACAATGTGTCCATTCTTACCACAATAACTACATATCTTGGTATTATAAATTTGTTGACTTTGTGTTCCTTTGCCTTTACCATTTCCTGAAGAAGGATATTCATGCTTTTGATAACATATACCAACAATATGTTCAGACTTACCACAATAACTACATGATCAATTTGAACTTGCAACATTTATCACAACATTCTTGATTTCAAAACTAAAATTTCCATTGAGATTACTATTAAAAATCTGACGTTCCTATTGCACTACATATGAAAACACTTTGGCTATAGGTGAGGATCTGCCATCAAAATATTTGATCTAAAACATTACTATATTGAGCATTTAACCCATGCAAAATTTGCATCACTTGATCTTTTCTTTCTATCCATAACACTAGTAAGGGCATCACATGAACACTTTTTTGTGCAAAAACAAATCGGATTCGGTCTATAATTCTCAAGTTTCTACCAAATTATTCATAACTTTGTAAAGTAGTCAGTTATAGAAAAATCACCTTGCTTTATTGTTGAAGCCTCTTGTTGAAGATAAAAAATTTGCAACAAATCTTCATATGAATATCTTGCTTTCAAATCTTTCTAGATATCAGTGGCTTTGTCCATCCATAAAATTCTTTATCGAATTGAAATCTAAATTGAATGAACAAACCAAGAAACTACCATATTGTTGCATCTCCTCCATGCAGGAAATAAGGAATCATTCATCATGGGTTGCAAAAGACTTCCATCAATAAATTCAACCTTGTTATTTGCATTCAATGTTGTGAGCATCGATCTAATCCATGAATTGTAGTTTGTTGGACCTAGAACTAGTGAAATGAGAGCAATAATTGGACTCTCACCTAGATGCAGATAATAAGGGCTACGGAAATTTAGGGTTTGATCATATTCTGAACTTATCGTGAACAATTGAAGAAGAAAGGAGCAATAAAAAAAAATAAGAATTAGAGTTGTGCAGCAGAGCTCTTCATTTGATACCATAACAAAACTAAGAATCTCCATATTAGACATGAGAGAAGAAAAAAAAGGGTTGAAGAAGATGAATTAGCTTTGATCAGTGTGTTGAAGAAGATGAATTAGCAATAATTGGTGTGTGTGATGCTTGATCACATAATGAATGCTTTATGTTAAATTTCGCTTAGTAATTTAATTTAGGGTTGGATTAAGTGGTTGAACTAATAAAGGATAAATTCTCGCAACCTAGGATAAGAGACTTGCTTGTGAATCAAGGGGAAGCAACGTATTTTAATTTTGATAATTTCTAATTCAATTTTACTCCCTATTTAATTTACAAAAGCAAACAACCCCCCCCCCCATTTGTTACTATTTCCTACTATCTGTTATGAACATTTGGTGTATCATTGCTCGTTGGGAAACGACCTAGGATCACTTCCTAGTTACTACATTTTAATATTTATTTGATTCAGGTACGGCCTCGATCAAATTTGGCGTCGTTGCCGGGGAGCAGTGTCCAAAGGTTCATAATAGCTAGTGTCGTGTTAGTGTTTAATTCTTTCGTGTTTTATGTTTAATTGTTAGTGTTGTTTTAGTGTGTGTGTGTGTGTGTGTGTGTTAGTGTTGTTTAGTGTCTTTGTATTTTGTTTAGTGTGTGTTCTGTTTTAGTTTTTCTGTTAAGCGCTTCCCCTGTTTCAGTTTTGGGTGTTTTGCTATGAATAGTGTTTTGCGACGGATTTTGCGACCACTTTTGCTTGCGGCAAAACAGAGTAGTAGTGTAAAACATGTAGCGACGGATTTAAGCGACGACCCTTGCTGAATTAATTAGGATTTTTTGTTTTGGTAGCTAGAGTTGTTATTTTTGGCTGAACTTTTTAGTGGTCTCTTCTTTTGATCCATATTTTGTGGGAAAAATAGTTGGAGCCCTTAGTTTGGTCAGATTTGAAAGTTCCAAAAAAGTAGCAAATTTTATTTTTGTCAAAACTTCAAACGACCATAACTTTTGCTCTGGTTATCAGAATCGCTATTATTATATATGTATTTTGGGTAGGAAAAAATTTCCTATGTTGTGGCAGCCCACCGTAGGCTGGCTGAGGTTTCCATCGTCCAAAAAAGGTGATTCTGTCAAAATTTTTTATTTTCCAAGTTTTTTTCTCATATTTTTCTTAACTTACCAATTTTATGTGCTATCTTCTCATCATTTTATAAGGTTGCTCACAAAATTTCAAGTCATTTGGACATCATTTGATGGTAGCTGTAGTTCAAACCTACATTATTACTTGCATAAGAAGGCAACTAATTGTGCATGCTGAATTTAGTGTATGACTAGAGGAAATCTATCTGACTTACAACCCTTTGATCCTGAGATAGACATGACATTTCATAGATTAGTTAGGCATCATTTAGTACCTTTTGAGCATCCTGAGCATTCTGTTATTGGTGATTTTGAGCATTATAGTTTTGAGCATTCTGATTTTGAATATTCTAAGAACATGGCACACCCTCCACCCCGTGAGAGGACTCTAAGGGAATTGGCTGCACCTGATTTCACCTATGAAAGCTTGTGCATCCAATACCTTGATGAGGATGTCCCATATGTTCTTAAAACTGGACTGATCCATTTGCTTTCAAAGTTTCATGGCCTTGCAGGTGAAGACCCACACAAGCATTTGAAAGAATTCCATATTGTCTTCTCCACCATGAAACCACCAGATGTCCAGGAGGATCACATATTTCTGAAGGCCTTTCCTCATTCTTTAGAGGGAGTGGCAAAGGATTGGCTATATTACCTTGCCCCAAGGTCCATCACGAGCTCGGATGACCTCAAGAGAGTATTCTTTAGAAAAAAAATTCCCTGCTTCCAGGACCATGACCATCAGAAAGGATATTTTATGTATTAGACAACTTAGTAGAGAGAGCCTATATGAATACTGGGAGAGATTTAAAAAATTATGTGCCAGTTGCCCTCACCACCAGATTTCAGAGCAGTTTCTTCTCCAATATTTGTTTGAAGGACTCTGCAACATGGAGAGAAGTATGATAGATGTTGTCATTGGTGGAGCCCTTGGAGACATGACCCCTGTTGAAGCCAGAAATTTAATTGAGAAGATGGCTTCAAACTCCCAGCAATTTAGTGCCAGAAGTGATGCTATTGTCATTAGAGGAGTGCATGAAGTAGCCACAAATTCATCTTCATCAGTTGAGACTAAGAAGCTTGAAGGTAAACTAGATGCCTTGGTTAACCTGGTAACCCAACTGGCCATGAATAAAAAATCTGCACCTGTCACCAGACTCTGTGGTTTATGCTCCTCTGTCGACCACCACACAGACCTTTGCCCTTTTGTGCAACAATCTGAAGCAATTGAATAGCCTGAAGCTTATGCTGCAAACATCTACAACAGACCTCCTCAACCTCAGTAGCAAAATCAGCCACAACAGAATAACTATGACCTCTCCAGAAACAGGTACAATCCCAGATGGAGGAATCATCCCAACCTTAGATGGTCGAATCCTTCACAACAGTAGCAACAACAACAGCCTTATTTTCAAAATGTTGTTGGCCCAAGCAGACCATACGTTCCTCCACCAATCCAACAGCAACAACAGCAACAGCCCCAGAAACAACAAACAGTTGAGGCCCCTCCGTAACCTTCCCTTGAAGAACTTGTGAGGCAAATGACTATGCAAAACATGCAGTTTCAACAAGAGACTAGAGCCTCCATTCAGAGCTTAACTAATCAAATGGGACAGTTGGCTACACAGTTAAATCAACAACAGTCCCAAAATTATGATAGATTACCTTCTCAATCTGTCCAGAATCCCAAAAATGTGAGTGCCATTACATTGAGGTCAGGAAAGCAGTGTCAAGGACCTCAATTAGTAGCATCTTCCTCATCCGCCAATGAACCTGCCCAACCTCACTCTACTCCAGAAAAAGATGATGACAAAAATTTAAAGAGTAAGTTACCTAACAATTTCTATGCAGGTGAATCAAAAGAGAAGCAACATATCCCTCTTCCATTCCCTCCAAGAGCAATTTCCAACAAAAAAAATGGAAGAGGCAGAGAAGGAGATCTTGGAAATATTTAGGAAAGTAGAGGTAAACATAGCTCTGCTGGATGCAATAAAGCAAATTCCAAGATATGCTAAATTCTTGAAGGAGTTGTGCACTAATAAGCGGAAGCTTAAAGGAAGTGAAAGAATTAGTATGGGCAGAAATGTCTCTGCATTGATTGGTAAATCTGTTCCCCAAATCCCTGAAAAATGTAAAGATCCAGGTACATTCAGCATACCTTGTATTATAGGGAACAATAAGTTTGACAATGCCATGCTAGATTTAGGAGCTTCTGTTAGTGTTATGCCTCTGTCTATTTTTAATTCTCTATCTCTAGGTCCTTTGTAGTCAACTGATGTGGTAATTCATTTAGCTAATAGAAGTGTTGCCTATCCTGCTGGTTTCATAGAGGATGTCTTAGTTAGAGTTGGTGAGCTGATTTTCCCTGTTGATTTTTATATTTTAAATATGGAGGAGGGATTTTCTAAAGGATCAATTCCCATCATTCTATGCAGACCTTTTATGAAAACTGCTAGAACTAAGATAGATGTATATGTAGGCACACTATCTATGGAGTTTGGTGATATAACTGTTCATTTTAATATTCTTGATGCTATGAAACACCCATCTGAAGATCTTTCTGTATTTCGTGTTGAAATAATTGACCATATTGTTGATGAATACATGACTGATCTTCATTCTAATCTACATGCATGTCACTCTTCATGCATTGAATATGAATTTGTACTTGATCATATGTCTGAATTTGATGCTGAGAGTGAATCTAAATTTGATATTGATTACATGTCTGCTGATGTTTTACCTCTTGAGATTGATTTTACAGAGTCAGATAGAACTAACCATGTTTCAGGAAGTACACATACCTCTGACTTTCTTTATGAGGTATAGGCTGAGAAACCATCTCTTTCTACCACTATCCAGCCATCCACACTAGAATTGAAGCCTCTGCCATCAAATTTAAAATATGCTTACTTGGATGATAGCAAAAGATTTCCAGTAATTATATTTGCCTCCCTTGTTGATGAGCAAGAGGAGAAGCTGTTATCAGTTCTCAAGAAGCATAAGAAAGCTATAGGCTGGACCCTGGCGGACATTCCTGGTATTAGCCCATCCACATGTATGCATCGAATAAATTTAGAAGATGGGGCTAAACCAATAAGACAGTCACAGAGAAGACTCAACCCGGTGATTCTTGATGTAGTGAAGAAGGAGGTAACCAAGCTTTTGCAAGCTGAAATCATTTATCCTATCTCCGACAGCCAATGGGTGAGTCCCGTCTAGGTAGTCCCAAAGAAAATCGGCCTCACCGTGATCAAAAATGAGAAGGATGAGCTGATTCCTACTCGAGTGCAGAACAGTTGGAGAGTATGCATAGACTATAGGAGGCTGAAGCAGGTTACCAAAAAGGACCATTTTCCACTACCATTCATTAACCAGATGCTTGAACGCCTGGCAGGTAAATCTCACTATTGTTTCCTTGATGGTTTTCTGGTTATATGCAAATCATTATTGCTCTTGAGGATCAGGAAAAGACCACATTCATCTACCCCTTCGGCACTTTTTCCTATAGGAGGATGCCTTTTGGCCTATGAAATGCCCCTGGTACCTTCCAGTGGTGCATGATTAGTATTTTTAGTGATTTTTTTGAAAATTGCATAGAGGTTTTTATGGATGATTTCACTGTATATGGATCCTCTTTTGATGTTTGTTTGGATAGTCTAGAAAAGGTTTTGAATAGATGCACTAAAACTAACCTTGTTCTAAATTTTGAAAAATGTCATTTTATGGTTGAGCAAGGTATAGTTTTAGGCCACATTATTTCCAATAAGGGCATTGAAGTAGATCCTGCAAAAATTTATGTTATTTCACAATTGCCTTACCCCTCTTGCGTGCGAGAGGTGTGATCTTTTCTTGGTCATGCAGGATTCTACAAGCGCTTTATAAGAGATTTTAGCAAAGTAGCTCTTCCACTATCCAACTTGTTGCAAAAGGAGGTGGAGTTTTACTTTAATGATAAATGCAAAGAGGCTTTTGATTGCCTCAAAAAAGCATTGACTACCACCCCCATCATCCAGGCACCCGACTGGACAGCCCCTTTTGAGCTTATGTGTGATGCATCAAATTATGCATTGGGGGTTGTCCTTGCTCAGAAAATTGATAAATTGCCTAGGGTGATATATTATGCTTCTAAGACTTTAGATGTTGCCCAAGCGAATTATACTACTACTGAGAAAGAGCTACTAGCCATAGTTTTTGCTCTTGAAAAATTTCGTTCTTATTTGCTTGGTACTCGCATTATTGTTTATACTGACCATGCAGCTTTAAAGTACTTGTTGCAGAAGGCTGATTCAAAGCCTAGGTTAATCCGATGGATGCTCTGGCTCCAAGACTTTGACTTGGGCATCCGTGATAGAAGCGGAGCACAAAATTTAGTTGCTAATCATTTGAGTTAGATCGAACATGTGTCTGATGAGGACTCACTCATTCGGGATGATTTCCTAGATGATCATTTATATATATTGTATAGTATTTCTGATTCTCTTTCTACTCCCTGGTTTGCTAACATTGTCAATTATTTAGTTGCTTCTTTTTTTCCTCCCATAGCATCTAAGGCCCAAAAGGATAAAATTAAAAGTGATGCTAAGCATTTTATTGGGGATGACCCCTACTTGTGGAAATTATGCAGTGATCAGGTTATTAGACGATGCATTCCAGATCATGAGACTGACTTAGTTTTGCAGTTCTGTCTTTCTTCCGCACCGGGAGGTCATATGGGTGTTCAAAGGACAACCCGCAAAGTGCTTGACTGTGGCTTTTATTGGCCCACCATCTTTAAAGATGCGTGGAAGATTTGTAGCACTTGTGAGCTGTGTCAGAGAGCAGGAAGTGCACTTACATGGCGACAACAAATGTCTCAGCAACCTATGCTATTCTGTGAGGTGTTTGATGTCTGGCGTATAGATTTCATGGGCCCTTTTCCTGTATCTTTTGGTTATGTTTACATTCTCCTTGCAGTTGATTATGTTTCAAAATGGGTGGAAGCCAAGCCCACTAGAACTAATGATGCTAAGGTTGTTGTAGATTTTGTCAGATCTAATATGTTTTGCAGGTTTGGAGTACCTAAAGCAATCGTTAGTGATCAAGGAACCCATTTTTGCAACAAATCAATGCATGCCTTGCTTAAAAATTATGGGGTTGTCCACAGGGTATCCACACCATACCACCCCCAAACCAATGGACAGGCAGAAATTTCTAACAGGGAGATCAAGAGAATTTTTGAAAAGATTGTGCAACCAAGCAGGAAAGATTGGAGTACCAGGCTAGATGATGCTCTTTGGGCACATAGGACTGCCTACAAAGCACCCATAGGAATGTCTCCTTATTGGGTTGTCTTTGGAAAGGCATGTCATCTTCTAGTGGAGATTGAGCACAAAGCATACTGGGCAGTAAAGACCTGCAACTTCTCTATGAATCAAGCTGGTGAGGAAAGAAAGTTGCAACTGAGTGAGTTAGATGAGATCCGCCTAGAAGTGTATGAGAATGCCAAGTTCTATAAAGAAAAGACCAAGAAGTTCCATGATAGCATGATAATTAAGAAGGACTTCATGGTTGGGCAAAAAGTGTTATTGTATAATTCTAAGCTCGGACTCATGAGTGGTAAGTTGAGGTCTAAGTGGATTAGTCCTTTTGTTGTTACTAATGTTTTTCCTTATGATACAGTTGAGATCAAAAGCGACTCCACGAACAAGAGCTTCAAGGTCAATGGACACCGACTTAAGCCATTCCTCAAACCCTTCTTTAGTGGACGTAGTGGTGGAAGAGACTTCCTTACTCCACCCTACCCTTCCTCCACCCTACCCTCCCTCCACCATGACTTAGGGAGTTTTTCTTTCCTATCTCCTTCTTTACTTTTATTACATTTGTCCGATTCTATTTGATGGTTTAATTGCTTTTAATCTTTTTCTTGTGCTACATTGAGGACAATGTGTTGTTTAAGTATGGGGGGAGTGTTCTTTGGTTTTGCTAGTTTTGTTAGTTTTGTTAGTTGTGCTAAATTAGTTTGATTTTGTTAGTTTTGTTGGGTTCTAGCTTAATTTTGTTAGTTTTGTTGTGTTAAATTTGCATGTTTGTCTTTGAATTATAGGATATGTTCAAGTAATGGGTAATTGTTCTAAAAATAAAAGTCTCTTGACATTTTGTGATTTGAAATCCTTGTTTTTCCTCTACATGTCATGATAGTTTTGAAAGCTCAATTTGAAAGTGATAAGTTTACCTTTGTGAGAATTTGAGCCATCCATCATCATAATCTTTTGGTGTGTTTTGCCCCATTGATTGCTTGCACAATAGCCTTGGCTTAATTCTTGTTGATGCTTCCTAATTCACATGCATATTTGGAAATGATTTAGGCAATTTTGTTCTTATAAGCTTCTAGCCAAATGGACTTACCTTGAATTAATTCCTTTGATAGTCCCTTTGAGCCTACGTTCCCCTTTCTTTGTTTTGAAGCTCATTACAAGCCTTAAGTGAAAAACCATGATATCACCTTACCCTTAAGGAATTTTGGAGCTTTGGAATTGTTTTGGGAATAAGCTGGGAATAAGTGTGGGGGGTATGTTTCATTGGAAGATATGATTTTTGGCCATGCTTGATGTATCTGTATGTTGCCTAGTTCTTCCTTTAATCTTCGAATTCATTCTTCAAAAAAAAAAACAAAAAGTTGAAAAAAAAAATTCGAAAAAAAAAATTCAATTGCTGCAAATTCGTATTGTTCAAAAAAAAAGAAAAAGAAAAGAAGTGAAGTTGAATAAATGAGGTCTTGTTATGAGGACTTGATTTGGGAGCCTTGATTGATTTTGTTGATATTAGAGGTTTTGGGTTTACTACCTGTGCTTAATTTCCACTTATTCCCCATTGCTCCTCTATTCCTTTGGGATTTAGCTACTTATTCCATATTTTTTTCCCTACCTTGTCCTTGGCCCCATTACAACCATTAAAGACCTTTTGATCCTCATATGCATGTGTTGTCAAGTTGTTTTTCAATTTTAGAATTTTGCCAAGTCTATGTGGTGTTTGTTTTCATGGGTGCTACAAGAGTAAACAGTAGCCTAGACACTTGAGAGATGGAGTGTAAATCTTGTGAGGCTTAATCATTTTTCATTATTGAGCTGGTTAACTATTTTGCCATGTTTGGGTTGCTCGATGATTTTCACAAATGTCTTGACTCTTTGGATCTCTTCATGTTAGATGTTACCCATTCCTTTCATTCCTTGATGTTCATTGAGAAATATGTAAATGTTTTTGTTTGTCTCTCTTTGATATCCTTGGATTTTGTTCTTTATTTCATTTTGCCCAGGAGTGCAAAAGGCTAAGTATGGGGGGTTTTGATGTGTCATTATTTTCTCCTATTTCTTAACCCTTTTTGCACCATTTTCAGTACTGATTAGTCTTAATTGCCAAATTAATTAGGCAATTTTATTATTTGGGCCTATTCAGCTAATTTGATGTTTTTAATCTAATTTCAGGAATTAATGAAGCATTGGGCTTGAATCTAGAATTGGGCTAGGGCTTGAATCTAGAATTGGGCTTAGGCTTGAATCTAGAATTGGGCTTGGACTTGAAGAGGGCAGACTAATTTATTATACAAAATTAGATCTTATCTTATCTTATCTTATCTAGATATTATTTAGATTTGATCTCATCTAGATATTATTTCATCTAGATCTTATCTTATCTTATCTAGATTTGATTTGATTTTACTTATGGGCTTGGATTTAAAATAAATTTCTAAGCTTTGGGGCTGAAAAACTATATAACAGCACCAAGGTTCTAGTTTAGCTCTCTCTCTCTCTCTCTCTCTCTCTCTCTCTCTCTCTCCGCAGCGTTGTTTTCTCTTGAGGATCAAGCACAGTTCTCTTTGAGGTTCTATTATTACTGTTAAATTCTGTTCAGTTTTTCCTCTTCACTAATTACTCTGAATTTGTTGCTATTAATTCATGCATGCTTAGTGCTTGATTAATTGTCTCTGCGCTTAATTTACATCCATGCTTAATGATCATTTATGAGTAATGGGTGTGTGTGATGCTTGATCACATAATGAATGCTTTATGTTAAATTTCACTTAGTAATTTAATTTAGGGTTGGATTAAGTGGTTGAACTGATAAAGGATAAATTCTCGCAACCTAGGATAAGAGACTTGCTTGTGAATCAAGGGGAAGCAACGTATTTTAATTCTAATAATTTCTAATTCAATTTTACTCGTTGTTTAATTTCTAATTCAATTTTACTCGTTGTTTAATTTCACATTCCTAACTAATAGAGAAGCAAGACAACTAGATATACATATCATATAAACCAAATAAAACTTACTTACACGTAACTCACGTAATTCCACCACTTTGTCATTCAAAGTTCACTTTTCATCCATCAATCACGCTTTTCAATCATCAATCACATTACACAAGAATCACATGCTCTGATCAAGACATAATAACACATCAATTTCATAATAAACAATTAGCAAGCGCATGAGACAGTTATGCTAAGACTCAAGCCTATATGCAATGTGGTACCATGTCAGTAAAAAACCACCCTGGGGCGCTTAGGAGTACATAACAAGACACACCACACAATGGGTTTGTATGGTCACTCTCACTAAGTAAGATCATAGGGAGACCATTCAAGGTCATGATGTTTTGCGAGAATGCTCCAACCATATGGGATCAACATAGGCTTAAAGGAGCACTCAAACCCGGTGACCCCCAAGGCCTACACTCCGAAGAGTCCATCAGGGCCTCTCCCTCTTGATTCAGGTCCAACCCCTAAAATAATTTTGCATGCAGACACTGCTCATGAATTATGCAATACCCACGACCTCACACTCGTGTTTTAAACATGTTCAACACAATTGCGCTACAATTTAATACTAGTTCCTAAATAGGAAACCTACACTTTCTCTTTAACACTGGTTCCTAATTAGGAACCTACACTTTCTCTTTAACACTACACATCAACGCTTTTCTCAAGATAACACTGGTCGGTTTATTGTACAATTCATAGCTTACAACAAGAGTAATGTCACATCAAGTGTTAACTACACACTTATCCACAACCAAAACTCATTCACAATTTCACATCTCATAGTGTCACAATCCACCATCACATGTTTACACGTATCTCTCAAATTAACACATGTTCAACTTTACACTTATACTCAATCTCAATAACAATATTATAATCTCAAAGCAACATGTTATTTCACAATTCATCACATATTCCATTTATAAACACTGCTCATGAATTACACAATACCACGACCTCACACTCATGTTTCAAACACGTTTAACACATTGCGCTACAACTTAACACTGGTTCCTAACTAGGAACCTACACTTTCTCTTTAACACTACACATAAACACTGGTCGGGTTATTGTATAATTCACAGCTCACAATACCATTATTGTAACATCAAGTGTTAAACACATCCACTTATTCACACCCACAATTTAACATCTCATAACATTCTTAATGATATTCATAAGGTACAACATACACATGTTCATCAAATCTAACCATAATATTCTCAAACTCCAACAATTAATAATTTTTGGAATCATACTATAACAACTCTACAATATTATTTACATAAAATATTAATATAAATAAATATATAACTAATTCTATATATATAAACTAGCATACATCATATTGGATCACAAATTTCAAAGTAAGCTTTCTATGCACAAATTCTAAATAATTATATTAACACTTTGGTCAATTTCAATTATGATATTAATTTGCAGGCTCACGTGTCTTTAGACAGCGATATCAGCATCTCTAGCGGTTCCCTGAGATTCCTCCAGTTTTTTCCTCTGACTGCTCCGATAGAGTTCCCAAACGTCAGAGAGACAGAGAAGGGATTGAAGCCTCCACTTGTACTGTCTTCGTGTGATTCCTTTTTCTATCTTCATGAATATTATCTTGCAAATCCCAACAGTGAAGGTGTGCAAAACTGAATTGCAAACCACATATCAAAATTTCATGAAAATCCAACCGTTAAGGAAACCGGGATCGTAGTTTTACTGAGACCATTTTGGGTTTCTATGGGAAAGGGAAAGGCTACAATGAGAAAGATATTTCTCTCAGCTCAAACATGATATCGAAATTCCCAACGGCGAGAATGCTCGGAATTGGGTTGCGAACCTGGTTCTTAAATTTCACGACGATCCAACGGTTAATGAATCCGAGATCGTCATTTCTGAGACAGGTATGGTGGTCTGCGGGAAAAAGAGAGGATATTGAGAGGAGAAAAGAGAAAAACGAAAATGAGGCGAAGAGGAGGCACCTGACTTAACATAGCTATTTATACCTAGGGTACTCAGCCTATTATTTGCTCTATATTTATTTATTTATTTTTACTAAAAAGCTTTTTAAATTTATTTACGAAAAAAATGGGATGTTACACCCGTTGTATGGTCAACAATGATCAGGCGGATATGACCGACAGACTGCTTGCCGGGTCATTGATATTTGATTGTCGCATCATGAACTATATCATTGTTAGAATTTTGATGCCTCGTTCTTCTAATCTAGCTCAAGCCTCTGAGGAGGACTTGATTCTGATGTGGGCTTTCTTGACCGGTCGTCAAATCGACTGGGCCCATTTGATTCGTTACCGCATGCATAAGGCATTACGGTCTAGTGCACCTCTACCCTATCCTCAGTTAATCACTTTATTTTTGCGTCATTTTAATGCACCTCTTGCTTCTGAGCCTTTCATTCAAGTTAAATGATTATTCTCTATTGGTGTTGGAGCGGTCACCTCTTTTGGCTACTGCAAGGAGTTGGATGGCTCTTGGGTGAAGAAAGATGCACCGCCACAGGCTGCAGATGAGCATACACCTTCTCCTCCATGACATGATTCTTTTGCGCTTCTGAATGATCTTCTCATGGAGTTACGAGGATTCCGAGCACATGTTGATGACCGCTTGGATGGTATCAACACACACTTTGACGCGATGGACCTCCACATCGACCAGCTTGCTGATGACATGAACTTCATTCGCCGTTGTTTTGATCCGCCTGCAGACCCTTAGTTTTATTTTCTTAGTTATAATTTTTACGCCGTGCATTTTGGCTATGTTTAAGACCTCTGACTTGGTATATTTATGGTTTTGGATTGTTTTTGTTTGGTTGGATATTTTGCTCTGATTAAATACACTATGATTGAATTCTGTATGAATGTTGATTGCTCTGATATTATGATTGGTTTTGTGTTCTCTTCCTAGATAAATTATATTTGTTCTTCTGGGCACTTTGGCATTTTGATATTGCCAAAGGGGGAGAGAAACAGGGTTTAGAGAAATCAAGAAAGATAAAGTTTCAGATTTCAGAAAAATTAGGCATAATCTCCAAAACAAAGGGGGAGCTTGGAATGAATGAACGAACAATAGAAATTGTATATGCTTTCTTGATTCCAGGTTTTGTCATCATCAAAAAGGGGGAGATTATAGAAGCTAAGCTTCAAGAAGATTTTGATGATGCCAATAGTAAAGCATATCCAAGACAATTCAAGAAGATTTTGATGATTCCAATAGTCAAGCATATCCAAGACAATTCAAGAAGATTTTAATGATTCCAATAGTCAAGCATATCCAAGACAACTAAAGAAGAATTTGATTTCAAGAAAGATCTTTCTTCATGGATAATTCAAGTAAGCATCAAGCAATCCAAGATATTCAAGTTAGATTGACTAGATAGATTCTTAAGTTAGATCTGAAAGCACAAAGATTTGACCAAGTTATTCTTCTTTCAAAACAAATGATTTTAAAGTTTTTTTTCTGGTAATCGATTACCAGAGACTGTAATCGATTACCAGAAACACAAAAGCTTTCTAAAAATCATTTCAAACATTTTTCAAAGGTTTTCAAAATGTGTAATCGATTACCAACATATTGTAATCGATTACTAGTGACTCTGAACGTTGGAAATTCAAATTTTAAATTAAGAGTCACAACTGTTCAAGAAAAATAACTGTGCAAGACTGTAATCGATTACCAGTGAGTAGTTTCAAAAAATATTCCCAACAGTCATAGCTTTTCATTTGAATTTTTAAAGGCCATCAAATGCCTATAAATTAGTGAATTGGGAACAAAATTTGAAGAGAGTTTTGCTTGATCAAAAATGTCTTATCCTCTCAAAAGATGATGAGAGTTTTCATTGCCCAAAAAGTTATATCTTCTCAAGAGATTAAGAGAGTTTTTGATTGCCCAAAAAGTTTTATCCTTTCAAATGATTAAGAGAGTTTTTCACTGAGTTCAAAGTTCTTATCCTCTCAAATAAAAATCATCTTATCTTCACAATTCCTTGGCCAAACACTAGTGACATTCAATAAGGAATTGAGCGCTTCATTGTAACATCTGTCTCTTTCAAGAGAGATCATTTCTTCTTCCTCTCTTTCTGATCAAAGGGCTAAGAGACTAAGAGTCTCTTGTTGTAAAGCATCTGAACACAAAGGAAGGGATGCCCTTGTGTGTTTCAAAAGGTGTAAAGGATTACAAGATAGTGGAACTCCCAAGCGGATTTCTTGGGGACTGGATGTAGGCAACGGACTTTGTCGAACCAGTATAAAAAATGTGTTTGCACTTTCTCTTCCCTTAAACTCTTTTATTTATTGTTGCTTAACAGTTACATTCAGATTGTTTAATTTTGTATCATCATTTAGAAATTCATCTTTAAGGGAACTTGGAACTTGCATTAGAATCAAAGTATAATTTTTAATTGGGGAAACAGTTTGTAATATCTTAATTCAACCCCCCTTCTTAAGATATCTGAGGCCACATGTCTAACAATTTCTTTCATTCATTTCTCTTCATCTTTCTAAAAGTTTTTGTTCAATACTTTCTCTTTCAAGAAAAGTTAATTGACCGAAAACTTGTGTTATTCTTCTTCTTCATTCCTTCTCTCTTGTCAAAAGATTCAAAGGACTAACTACCTGAGAATTCTTTTGTTTCTTCCCTTCTCCCTCTTGACAAAAGATTTCAAAGGACTAACCCGCCTGAGATTTCTTCTATTTCTTACAAAAGATTTCAAAGGACTAACCACCTGAGATATCTTTTTCCCTTTCCCTTTAAACAAAAGATTTCAAAGGACTAACCGCCTGAGATATCTTTTGTTTCCCCTTACAAAGATTCAAGGAACTAACCGCCTAAGAATTCTTTGTCTTAACACATTGGAGCGTACATCCTTTGCACCCGTAGCTAGATTAGAAACCTTTCCTAAATGGTCTAATCCAAGAGGAGGTATATGTAGAACAACCTCCCGGCTTTGAAGACTCACAAAAATTAGATCATGTCTATAGATTAAAGAAAGCACTTTATGGGTTAAAACAAGCACCTAGGGCTTGGTATGAAAGATTAAGTAAAATTCTATTAGAAAAGAATTTCATTCCAGGAAAGGTAGATACCACCTTATTCATAAAGAAGAAAAATAATGATATCTTATTGGTACAAATTTATGTTGATGACATAATCTTTGGATCTACTAATGAATCTTTGTGCAAGGAGTTTTCTATTGACATGCAAATTGAATTTGAGATGTCCATGATGGGTGAGTTAAATTACTTTATTGGACTACAAATCAAACAAACAAATGATGGGATCTTTGTCAACCAAGCAAAATATTGCAAGGAACTCATCAAGAGATTCAGAATGGAGAACTCAAAACACTTGGCTACTCCTATGAGCACTGGTTGCTACCTTGACAAAGATGAGTTCGGTCAACCCATTGATGAAAAACAATATAGAGGTATGATTGGATCTCTACTTTACTTATTTGCAAGAAGGCCAGATATTATGTTTAGTGTGTGCATGTGTGCAAGATTTCAATCAAATCCAAAGTTTTCACATCTAACTACAGTAAAAAGAATCTTAAGATATCTCTTAGGAACAGTTAACTTAGGATTATGGTACCCTAAAAATTCTTTATGTAATTTAATAGGATACTCAGATTCAGATTTTGCTGGATCCAAAACAGATAGGAAGAGCACTAGTGGTACATGTCAGTTCATAGGATCTACTCTTGTCTCTTGGCATAGCAAGAAGCAAAATAGTGTAACATTATCCACAGCCGAAGCAGGATACATCTTTGCTGGTAGTTGTTGTGCACAGATCCTGTGGATGAAACAACAACTATCTGACAACTATATGATTATGGGATTGTATTAGACCATATTCCCATAAAATGTGACAACATAAGCGCCATAAATATATCAAAGAACCCAGTCCTCCACTCTAGAAGCAAGCACATAGAAATTAGGCATCATTTTCTTAGAGATCATGTCCTAAAAGGTGATTGTGTTCTAGAATTTGTAGATACCAAAAGACATCTTCACAAAACCACTACCCAAAGATTCTTTCTACACCATTAGAAGAGAATTAGGAATTCTAGATGTTAGTGACTGTCACAACCTACCCTTCGGCGGGAGGGCGACGCGTGACTCGCGGGATGCGTGTTCCACGAAAGGAATACGCGCGGAGTCGCCACCAACGTTTATTTGAGGAAAACGTCGGAAAAACCGGAAAAGACGCGATCTACGAACTTTTAAGTGAAAGGCTCGGGAGTTGTATTTACGCGCGGGGAAGGTATTAGCACCCCACACGTCCGTCACAAGGGACGGCAGCCTTTAATCGAATGTGCAAACATGACTTTGATTTTTACGTTCCCTTTTATGTCCTTATATCCTTTATACCCTTTTTATATTTTTTTCTCTTTTTGTGGTCGACAAGGGTGTTTCCCTTTGCTCCTACGTATTCCTCAATTGGGATGAGAAAATCAGACCTACATAGTTCTTTCGGAACAAAGTGTTTGGTTAAGTTGTTTTTTATCTTTTTGCAAGATATATTTTTGATTGAACAAAAAGGTCATTTGAGGTGTTGGACCATTAACGATATCTCGGGTTGGTCGACAAAAGCGGGGCTTTTGCTCCTACGTATCCTCAATTGCGATGAGGAAATCAGACCTACGTAGTTCTTGCAAAAGCGGTAAAGTCACATGTTGATTTTATGCTTTTGAACGGTCCATGTTAACCGATAAAAGCAAAGCGGACCGTTTAAGGCGTTGGACCTTAAAACGGTTTTTAGTGATTTTTCGGACAAAACTTGATTTGTGAGTTGATTTTAGTCTTAGTTTCACTTTGATTATTAATCAATTCATTCAAGGAAACTTCCAAAGAAAAACGTCCGATTGATTTTTTTTTATTATTTTATTCAAAGATATTTTGATTATTTTATTATTATTTTTCAAGATATTTTGATTATTTTATTATTATTTTACTTTTTTTGGTTTAACCGAGGTTATAGCGTGAACGATTGGTTAGATTTCGTTTTAAAAGTGATTAAATGAGATTACAACACAAATGATCGATTGAAATTCATTTTATCATTTATTAGACGAGAAAACGGCTTAAATAAATGGTTAAAGCACGTTAAAAACGGAAGAAAAGAAAACTGAAAGTAAACGAAATTAAAGTGAAAGTACACAAAACAAGAAATGAATTGAAAGTCTCGAATTCGAAAACTTACCCGTTGAAGAACGAAGAACGAACGAAGAACAGATGAAGAACGGTGAAGAATGACGAAGAACGATGAAGAATTTCCACAGAATCGCTTACGGAAGCGTTACGGAAGTACTTCGACTTGATTTTTCTTCACGAAAACGTGTTTTTGCCCAAAATAGCCGAAATGCATACCCAAAGGGGTTTTTTAACATTTTGAAACAGCTCCCCCCTCCCCTATTTATAGAAAAAAAAGGAGGTGCTTGCCGCCCAAAGACTTAATGAAGAAGATTTCTAAGCGCACCCGAATTACTAAGTTCACCCCCCTTTTCGTATTTTACGGAAAAGTTACGGAAGCCTTACGGAACTGTTTTCGAATTTGATTTTCATCTTTTTTCTCTTCCCTTTCACCAATGTTAAGTGGAATATGCTTACCCAAGGTTTTCGGAAATTTTACGAAAGTATTACGGAAGCCGCGGAAGCCCCGAAAACCATTTTTCAAAAACGTGGAGGAGCTTGCCGCCCAGTTGCTTCCTCCTTAAGCAACCCAACTTCCAAAATGTTCTGGAAGGGCCTAGATTTGAATTGCTATTTACACCCCTATCTTGATAAGTTCACCCCCCCTTACCTTTTTTGGTGATTCTTTTTTCGTAAAGTTACGGAAACTTACGAATCTCGTAACGATACTTGTTTTCTTTCCGTAATGTTACGGAACCTTGCGGATTACATAATCATCCCCTTTTTGACTTACGGAATGTTACGGAATCTCACTTAATTATGCAACGATGCTTCCATTTGATTTCCGGTGTGTCACGGAAACTTACGGATTGTGCATCAATATTTTTTGGTTTTCCGGCATGTCTTGGAATTTCACAAATTGCCTAATGATGGGTGCCAAGCACCTCACAAGGACCAAAGAAAGGTCGCATGTCATCAAGCAAAGGTCCCCGGACGAAATTAGGGTATGACAGTTGCCCCTCTTTACTTGTCTTTTATTGGAGATAAAAGGAAAGTAAAGACAAGACACTAATTTCGTTCCTCTCGATTTGACGAGAGTCGCGGGTGACCATAAAATCTCCACATGCAAATGACTTGTTGTTCCCGGAATTTCACAAATTGCCTAATGATGGGTGCCAAGCACCTCACAAGGACCAAAGAAAGGTCGCATGTCATCAAGCAAAGATCCCCGGACGAAATTAGGGTATGACACTAATTTCGTTCCTCTCGGTTGACGAGAGTCGCGGGTGACCATAAAATTTCCGAATGTAAATGACTTGTTGTTCCCGGAATTTCACAAATTGCCTAATGATGGGTGCCAAGCACCTCACAAGGACCAAAGAAAGGTCGCATGTCATCAAGCAAAGATCCCCGGACGAAATTAGGGTATGACACTAATTTCGTTCCTCTCGGTTGACGAGAGTCGCGGGTGATCGTAAAATTTCCGCATGTAAATGACTCGTTGTTCCCGGAGGAACAAAAGGTGCAGAAGACTATGTCAGTCTCTGCATGTCATCGGGCCCGCCGCCTCTGGATGACACAAGGGTGCAGAATGACCAAATTTTGTCTATGCGTGTCATCGGGCCCGCCGCCTCTGGATGACAAAAGGGTGCGGATAACCGTAAGGTATCTCCGCGTGTCATCGGGCCCGCCGCCTCTGGATGACACAAGGGTGCAGAATGACCAAATTTTGTCTCTGCGTGTCATCGGGCCCGCCGCCTCTGGATGACACAAGGGTGCATGTCACATGACCTCAGGGTCAGTATGACAAAGATTATGGGGCGGCCGACAAAAACAAGGCTCTTGCTCCTACGTATCCTCCAATGAGGAACTCAGACCTACGTAGTTCTAGATAACTTGTGAGACTTGAAAAAGTCTCCACCAGAAGATGCCTACATCTCCGGAAAGGGTGCAGATGACCATATTGGCCTCCGCTTATCAATCACACTCGAGGTGCGGATAACCGTAAGGTGTCTCCGCAGGCTACCAGCTCTTGGGTCATGGTAACAGAAAGCAGTGTGGTCGACAAAAGCGAGGCTTTTGCTCCTACGTATCCTCCAATGAGGAACTCAGACCTACGTAGTTCTGGATAACTTGTGAGACTTGAAAAAGTCTCGGTGTTTTCTCCACTAAAATGCAAACATGCTTTAGCAAAGAGACAAATATTCCAACTGATTAGAGCAGCATATGCCTTTTTGAGTGAAAAACAATGCGTCTACCGAGGAAGGAGAGTATGCTGATGAAATTTTCTCATAACCATAAATGAGATTTTGGATGTTAGCATTTCGTTTCTAAATGACCATTTAGAGGAAACACTGGGTTCGACAAAAATAGAAGAAAATCACTCAAAGTGTATCAATCTCGCACAGGCAAGTGTTTCATCCTAATTCCGAACCATAGATATGTCATGACTTGACTTTGCAAATTATTTCCTATCAAATCAAAAATTACATGCGTGATCATGGATCAATAGGGCTTCCCTTGGGAATGGGTTCTTTTGGTGGGTTTTTCGGCTTTTATGTGTTTTTGCCCCTTTTCCTTTTCTGTTTTGGTTTAGTGCGGGGCGAAAAAGTCGCTAGCACACAAGATTTTGGTTGGCAATTAAAGGGAGAAGACCACTTTAGGTCGTGGTTTCCCTTCCTTCTTTTTGTTCATTTGGTGACAATTCTGTATTGTTCAGATATTGTCCGGTCCAAAGACCTTTCTGCACATTTCTTCTTTTTTTCTTTCGATCCTTGATCAGGAGCTTTCTTTCCTTCTTCTTCTTCTTTTTTTTTTTACCTTCTCCCATTCTTTGATTGGGAATTTTCTTTCTTTTCTTTTTGCTTTCTCCCACTCTTTGATTGGGAATTTCCTTTCTTTTCTTTTTTTGCTTTCTCTTTGATTGGAAATTTTCCTTCTTTTCTTTTTTGCTTCCGAGGGTAAGGATTGACATTCTCACCCTGGGTCAAGGTTTATGGTGAGTCAGGATTTTGGTTCAAGGTTTGTAGAATGGCTAGACATGATACATGTCGGGGTTTGGCTTGGCTCAAGGATAAAAGGGATGCCCCACATTATTTCCATGACACAAATGCAAAAATGATGATTTGGAAATTTTATGCAAAACTGGTCATGCATGCACCTATGCGGACACTCAAGTGTCAAATTTTTATGGTCATGTGATGCTAGGGCTCAGGATTCATTTCCTCTATTTTAGTCAACCCAATGTTTCCAAAATATGTTCTTTTATCCATTTGTGCATTCATCCAAGTCCATTTCGGGCGTCCGGGAAAATTTCACAGCATTCACCCTTCAGGTGTACACACATTTTTTTTCCAAAAACTAGCTATGATCAGCGAATTTTTCTTTAAAGAAAAGTTGGAAGTCATCTCTTTTCAAAAGCATGTTGGTTTTTCAGCTAGACAACTTATTTTTCTTTTTTCTCTCTTTTTCCTTTTTTTTATTTGTTTATTTCTTTTTCTTGTTTGTTTTTGTTTTTTTTTCCTTTTTTTTCATGAGGTATTTTGCTACCTAAACATGTGTATATTTTTGTGAGGTATTTGTGCTATATACATGCATATCCAAGGTATCTTGCTACCTAAACATACATATATATATTTTGTGAGGTATCTTTTTGCTACATACATGCATATCTAAGGTATCTTGTTACCTAAGCATACATATATATATTTTGTGAGGTGTGTTTTTGTTTACATACATGCATATCTAAGGTATCTTTCTACCTAAACATACATATATATATTTTGTGAAGTATTTTTTTGTTACATACATGCATATCTAAGGTATCTTTCTACCTAAACATACATATATATATTTTGTGAAGTGTTTTTTTTGTTTACATACATGCATATCTGAGGTATTTTCACTACCTAAACATACATATATATATTTTGTGAGGTATGACTACCTTCCGAGCTTGCGCTTGTTTTATTTAAATTCCCAGGATTATGAGCAACTAGGTGCGTCCTACTATAAAAAGTGATCAAATAACAAGCATAGATTCAAAAGGTACTAGGTTGCCTCCTAGTAGCGCTTCTTTAACGTCTTGAGCTGGACGCATGATGGCTTGTAGGTCACGGACCTAGTACTTTGCTTACCTTTGGCTTTGGACTTGGTCGCCTGCTGGTCGGCCATGTGTCGTAGGCAACGCTCTAACCTTTTTGCGGATGAGCTGAGGTGAACTTTAGAGGTGGTGGCGGTGTGTCTATTGCCCGCTACCGGCCATCCCAATGCTGCTGTGGTGTTTCGCCCTGCGCCTGCCTGGGGGCGCAGTACTTCTTGATGAAAGCTCGATTAGTAGGGGGCCTGATGCCCTTGCTGGAGGTGACAGGTACTCCGTAGAACTGACAGAGACCCGTATTTAGAGCTGGCAACTCCAAGACCCTGTTGGCCTTCTTCGGGTCCACTAGGTGTCTTGCGGGCACAATCCCTGCAAACAATAGATGACATCAGAAATCAGTTGGGGGAGGTGCATACTTACCTATGCCACGACGACATGAACTTGCTGGGGGGAACGGGCGCCCTGTAGGGCCGACAGAGGCCCGTAACCAGAGATGGAAACCCCAGGGCCATGTTGGACTTCTTCAGGTCCACTGGGTGTCTTTGTGGGTGCGATCCCTGCAAACAATAGATGGTATCAGAAATCAGTTGAACCATATGCATACTTACCCATGTCGGGACGACACAGACCAACTGATACTTTTGCAGGGGGAGATTGGCATTGCGGTCGCTGGGCAGAATGTTGCTAAGTAGCAATGTCATCTATATCTGTGTAAGAGTGGTCATGTTGGTGCGCATGATCCGCACTCGTCTCTTTGCAGCGGCACGGGTGAAATCTTGCCCCGGTATGCATAGTAGTTGTGTGATAGCCTCCCTCTCTGGTTGTGCTCGCACAGTTGGCCCTCCTCCAATATCAGGGGGTGGCCCAGGAACCGTTAAAAGGAAACTACTGGTCCCTTAACCGGGAGTGCAAGTCTTGGTTAAGCATTTAAGGATAGAGGACCTTAAATTCTCTTAAGGTGCGGATGTGGAGCACACTGAAAATGAGGACACGTAGCCCTCTAAAGGTGAGGGCGTGCAACCCTCTCAAGGCGAGGATGTATAGTCCTCTGGAGGTGAGGGCGTGCAGCCCTCTGTTGGCGAGGATGTGTAGTCCTCTTCAAGGTGAGGGAATGCAGCCCTTTGTTGGTGAGGACGTGTAGTCCTCTCAAGGTGAGGGCGTGCAGCCCTCTGTTGGCGAGGACGTGTATTCCTCTAAAGGTGAGGGTAACTAGTACCCAAGGGTCCACCCTTATGAGAAAGCAAGAGATCGACTCATCGAGAGAGCCGATCATCCCAAATTCAAAAGATTTGGACATTTAGATGTAGGGAATCTATGTAGTCAACATGATTTTTAGGGATGCAGATGCATGCAACCTTTGTTGTGAAATTTGGTAAATGCGGACTTCATATGAAATAATGCAATGAAATGGAAAGTTTGTACAATGTTCATGTCATTCTTTCCTTGTTTTGTGATTTTGATTTTGATTTAATTTTTTTGGAAAACACAGATTGACTGTCCTTTTGAAAGAGGTGATAATTCATGCAACCTTATCCTATCTTTTGCAAATCTCTCCGGGAACCCCCTCAAAGTGTATGTTCTGTTTGATTTAGTCACTTGACCATTTTGGAGTGATGGCAATAGAGCTGTTTGTCGTTTAATCAATCTATTGAAATCCTAGGGTTTGTCCCCCCCTTTTTTTTTTGTTGAAAACATCGATGGGTGAGAACTTTTGATCGGCCCCTATGTTCACTTGAGGCTCATGCACGGTGCCCCTCATTGCCCCAGTGTAAGGCTTTGAGGTACCAATCGTTGTCTTGTTTTCATAGCCTCGTAGTGTGGAAGAATGAAAGAAGCAGTTGATTCTTGCAAAAAGAATTTTCCAAGGACGAGAAATAGTTGAAGGATTTTTTGATGGATTAAGTCAAATGACTCCTATGTAGAAGCAAGATGTTTTGATGTTTTGATGATGCCAAAGGATCAAGTGCTTCCAAGTTTTATTCAAGGCAAGAATCCAAGAATCCAAGAAAATCAAGATATATGATCAAGTTGATCTCTAGAATCTTAGGGAGAAGTTTCCAAATTAAAAAAACAAAAGGTTTGACCAAAGAATTCTATAATTTCAAATTGAGATTTGCTCTCTGGTAATCGATTACCAGCAGCTGAAAATGTTTATATTCAAATTTTTAAAACCTGTAATCGTTTACACAAGTCTTGTAATTGATTACCAGAGGGGATTTTCGGAAAATAATTTCCAAGAGTCACATCTATTCAAATGGTTTATGAATGGGCATCAAAGGTGGCTTGGAAGCACGAATTTAAAGAGAGTTTTCATTGCCCACAAAGTTTATCCTCTCAAAAGATTAAGAGTTTTTCTGAACTGAACTGTCTTATCCTCTCAAAAAGATTCCTTGGTCAACCACTTGCATATTCAATAAGGAATTTTGATTGGTCTTCATTGTACAATCTATCCCTTTTAAGAGAGATTTCTTCTTCTCTTCTTCTTACTTCTGAAAAGGGATTAAGAGACTGAGAGTCTCTTATTGTAGAGGATTCTTGAACACAAGGGAAGGGTTGTCCCTGTGTGGTTCAGACTTTGTAAAAGGAGTTTTACAAAGAGAATGGAAAATCTCAAGTGGGTTTCTTGAGGACTGGATGTAGGCGCGGGAAGTGGCCGAACCAGTATAAATCAAGTTTGCATTCCTCTCTTCCTTTAAACTTCTTTTATTTATTGCTATTTATCTTTTGCTTTAAAGAAGTTTATTTTGAATTGTCTTTTGAGTAATTCATGTTAAGGGTGCATTGTTAATCCAAAAAGAAAGAGTGATAGTTCAATTGGGGAATAGTCTTTGCATCTTAATTCAACCCCCCTTTTTCTTAAGGTAACTGAGGCCATTTGTCCAACATCTTATTCTTGATAACTCACTTCTTTCTAAAAAGACAAAATGAGGTCACATGAACGTCTATATTTTTACTTGAAAACACAGTCAACCAAATGCCTTTTTATTTTTTATTTTGAAACTTATTTGTTTTGAACTTTACTCGTTGTTTTACGGCAACCCCACCAACGTGCAAGACGAGTAATCTCTGATTGAACGGTCTTGGAAGTCCAAACTCAGGAGCACAGGTCGCTTGAGCAAACTGACCAATGGCTTGCACTTGAAAATCCTGATGAGTCATTAGAGACATCTAACAACAGTTTTCAAAATTGCCCCCTGTGTGGCATCTCTTGTCAATGTCAGGATTTACACGCGATTCTCCTCAAATTTCAGCCAGCCCGCATCAATTAGACCTTGCACCTTACGCCTGAGGGTCATACAGTGCTCAATGGAATGCCCCAGGGCTCCCCCACGATATGCACATGTTGCGTTCGAGTCATATCCTCAGAAAAATGGGGGTTTGAGGGAACCTAGCAGGGGTTATGGCTACCATTGCGTTATCAAGTAGATAAGGGAGCAAGTTAGCATATGACACCGGAATTTGGGGTGAATCCTACAGGCTTTTCGCTGCAAAATTCATTTCTTGGTTGGTGTTTTTTTTGGTTTGTGCTAAAGGTGGTCTTCGTCATTGGAAGTGCGGTAGACAGGCTTTGTGGTTGATTTAGGGATGGCCTTTGTGGATAACTGGGTGGTGGGTAAGGAGGTTTGTTATTGGCTGAGTAATGACATTTTTGGGTTGGTGGGAAACTTGGCCGTATAGGAATATCAGTCACAGCATGGGTTTCTCCCTCTTTCTCACCCTCTTCATTTGCCCCAGTTTTCTCATTCGTCCAAGCAGGATGACTAAATTTGCCTTTTTTCAGACCCACATTGATCCTTTCACTGGCAAAGACCAAATCCTCAAAGCTTTGAAGGTGCGTAGCCCACCATCTTTTCATAGTAGAGTATCGATAATGTGTCTACCATCACGATCATCGTCTCCCTTTCCATCATTGGGGGTACCACCTGGGCCGCCAGATCCCTCCACCTTTTGGGCGTGTTCTTTGAAAGATCCGTCCCCCTTTTTGCAAATGTTCTGTAGTTGCATCCTATCCGGAACCATATCAAAATTGTACTGATACTGCCTAACAAAGGCAACCATTAGGTCCTTCCAAGAATGGACTCGGGAAGATTCCAAGTTAGTGTACCAGGTAACAGCTACCCCAGTAAGACTTTCTTGGAAGGAATGTATCAGCAATTCCTCATCTTTTGCGTATTCCCCCATCTTCTGACAATACATCTTTAGATGGTTCTTGGGACAAGTAGTCTCCTTGTACTTGTCAGAGTCCAGCACCTTGAACTTGGGAGGGGTGATGATATTAGGTACTAGGAACAACTCTTCTAGGTTAGCAAAGGCATAATCTTTACCTCCTTCAATGGCCCTGAGCCTTTCCTCTTTCCCATTTTTGCCATAGCATGAGGGTTTTTAACCGCTGTGGAATGTGAGGGTTGTGGTTGTGGGTGACACTAAGGGCCCTCCAAAGTGTTTTGCAGGGGTATACCACCAACTGCTTGCCCTTCAGTGGCATATCCGAGGCAAGGCTCGAAGTCGGCTAGATTGTGGTGGGGCATTCCATGTGTCTCCTCCATGGGTCGAGAGACATGTGCATGATCAGATTGAGGTTGTTGGCTCTTAATGAGTATGGAAGTGGAGTTTTTGACATCCTCATTGGGAATGTACGCCACATTGGGTGGTGTATAGTTTGGGAGGCAAGCCATATGGCGGGAAGGCGTGCTTGTTTTGAATTTGCACATCATGGGGTCATCCGAACTTCCCAAATCTTTGCCTACCATATTTGAGGTTGGATGATTCATTTGCTTGAGGCCAGATGGGAGCATCGGGTTCACCTTAGCAATAGCGCTAGTAGCGGCAACTATAACCGCATTGGCTTCCATTATCTTCTTCATGCTTATTATGGCCTCCATCATTGTGGCCATTTGCCCTTTCATGGCCTCCATGTCGGCCTTCATCTGCTCTTGCACCTTCTCTACTTCACCCATTACTCTAGCTCTAGCACGGGTTTGGTAGGGGCGCCGTAAAGCGTGTTTTTTTTTTTTTTAGAAATGGGTTTATGATCCCAACATGGTTGGCTCATGGTACCGAATATATGCAACCAAGAATGCATCATGAATTTTCATGCTTCCTTTTTTTTGTTTTTGTTTTGTAGAGGAAAATGCAAGGCTCATGCGTGAGCAAACATGAAAACAAAAGGTATGCAGTTTGTAGAACAAAAAGTATGTTGAACGCATGATGATGCAATGACTCATGCAAAATGTGAGGCTGGAATATGATAACGGACAAATGCAGGAACGATATGTTCATTATGATGTTATGAAGAGATGCTTATGCGATGCATGATATGAATGCATTTTACAGACACGAGAGCCCGGAAAATTATCTCTTCTTACTTGCGCATTTGGGGGCGCAGTGCCCCATGTGTACAATTAAGAAGGTGATATGGACCTTCCGACTTCCCGTGACAAAGGACGAGACCAACATACAATGCATGCTAGAGATAAAATGCAGGAGTGACTTGATTCGCACTGATTTTTGGAGTAAAAACGTGGGATAAACTCATCTTATTCAAAAAGTTATAACTAGTCAAGATCTGAGCGACAATACAAACTTCCTAGCGGTTTCTAATCATATGGTCCCTTAAGTCTATCATATGCTGACAATAGCTGAGAAGTCCGTGGATCTCCTCGAGGGCGGAGTAGGTGTCCACCACTGCTTTGGCCTTGGCTAGCAATCGCGGAAGTTCTTGACTCCTGTTCAATGTAAGAGCAAATCGGTCCATCCACATTGTTGCCTCTTGGTGCAATGAATCAATTACCCTTTCCCTTGCTTCCCTTTCTGCTGATATCTTGGCGTACTCATCCTCTAGCCTTTTCTCGTGAGTCGCCGCTAGATTTAGCTTCTCTTTGCACTCATCGATGATGGCCCACATATTCCCTTCAGTCTCGCTTAACTTTTGGGACAAATTTCTTTTCAACCTAAGGCAAGCCTTTAGCTCGTCCTTCAAGATCATGCCTTTGACCCGTGATGATTCCTTTCACCTCTTCGGAGCTTGAGCTCACTATTGCTGCCCTATAAAGCCCCTCAAAACTTTGCTTTGGTCGTGTTCTTCCTTTCGGGCCTTCTTGGTTTCTCGTTCCAAAGCTTCAGCTGTGGCCATATTGACGTCCCTTAGTTCATCATACTCTTTTCAGACTTTATTGGCTATGGACTTGAACTTCTCTTCGACTACCCGGGCTCTTTCAAGCTCTGCCTTTAGGGCTTGTACCTCATCACTTTCTTCCGAAGCTTTAACCTCATCGTCTCTCACAGTCTTTAGATTTGGGAGCCAATCCAATCCTTGTGTTCGGACTCTCATCCACTTATGATAGCCGCCGATGATCCCATTACTGCTTCCCCTAAGCTCTCTGTCCTTTCTTCACGCCGCATCACATGCCTTGCGAACTCCTTGGAGTACCTTTGCATTGGGGTCACTGAAACCCCGTGTAATGAAAGGCGTGATGCTTTCATCTAATGGCGCTCCTCTCATGGGGTAGCCAAGCTGTCTTATGGCGAGGACAGGATTATAATTTATACAACCCCTTGTTCCGATTAAGGGAACATTTGGAAATCCTTCGCATAAAGATAGAATCCTGATTCTTCCTTCCTTCTAGCAAGGGAACCAATTAACAGACGCCCCTCCATGCTAGCCAAGAGTTGGTGCCAATTCCCCTTTCCTTTTTCGATGCACGAGCGGTGACCTTGTAGCGGATAGACGGGCCTACCTTCTTGGAGAAAAAAGGTGTGAAACCAGCCGCACAAAGAGAGCCAGTGCACAACAAACAATTCTTGCGCTGCTCTTTTCACATCCCCGGCCGAACGTGTCATACATGGCCAAAATGGCGACGACCGGGCTTTCCTTGCCATGATGAAAGGCGAGGAAAGCGTCAATCGCTGCTAGGTCCACTAACCCTTCCATATTCGGAAAGAGGACAACTCCAAATATCAAAAACGCCAAGATGTCAATAAAAGAAAGCCCATTCGCCTTGATTTTCCAAGGTCTTTGCCCTTTCCTCCAAACACTTCCTTGGTACTCCGACTACTCCATTTCTGTTTTGCTTTAGACGTTCCAACTCTTGTGTTGAGATTTTCACTACCTTGGCAACTCTTGTCGTGGAGGGATAGAACCCAAAGAAAAGATATGGCTTCCTTCCTCCCAGTTGGCATCCCAGGATTTCTTCCAACTCTTTCACAGTCGGCACTAGCTGGAAGTCCTCAAATGTGAAGCACCTTAGGGGCTGGTCATAATACTGGGAAAGGGATGCAATCGGTTCCATGGAGACTTCTACCCTAGCTAGGTCCCAAATCTTACCATAGGCTTTGCGGAAGGCTTGCCGTTGAAGTTGACCCATTAATTTCCCCAACTCTCCTAAACTAGTGACCTCTAAGCTCTTGATTTTGACTTGATAGAACCTCTTTTTAAGCGAAGGCTTTTGACTTGATCCCATGTTTTACTAAAGTGAAATAAAATCTAGTGCGAATCAAAACTCTGACATCTATCATGGGTGGAATGGATGAATGCATGAAGAAATGCATATGACACAGATGCAATTTAAGGGTAGCAAAGTGCCCCAACGTATGTATTTAAAACGGTGACACGGACCCTTCGTTGGTTTGTTTATAGAGGGGATCAAGACAGAACCCATGTGCGATGCATATGCGAAAGGCGCAACACGGGAATGTACATAGTATGACAATACTCACTGAATATAAGCAAAAGGGTATATGACACTTATGCATGGCAGTGTGAAAAATGGCACGCAGCGTGTTTGCTCCGTGCCCCTATTTAAGGGACCTATAAGGGAGAGAGCTAACTAGGCTTTTAGTAATAACCCCCAAGGTAGTCATATCTCTCTTGATGGTTTCTAGAGGTATCATCCCCTTCGAAGAACATATTGCAGCAGTAGGGACTACTAGCAACAATATGTTTTCAAAGAGAACAACTCTAGATGAGGGTTCACTGTAATCAAGCAAGTCGGAGACCTAGCATGATCACAGATTCACCTCCACTCCTTATGTTCCCACGAACCCGGGTAAAGGGCCCTTTTTCAACTCACCGTGTGTGCAAATAGTGTTAGTGTTTGTGTGCATCAAATGAATAAATATTTACCTCATGCATACAAAAATGCACTAAAAGCATCAAAGAGTTATATATACAAGAACATAATAAAGGGAAACCAACAAAGGAGTAAGTCATGGCAAAACTTTGCACAAGATTAAATGGCCTAACTCTCTAAAAACAGTCCCCAGTGGAGTCGCCAACTGTCGCAACCTACCCTTCGGCGGGAGGGCGACGCGTGACTCGCGGGATGCGTGTTCCACGAAAGGAATACGCGCGGAGTCGCCACCAACGTTTATTTGAGGAAAACGTCGGAAAAACCGGAAAAGACGCGATCTACGAACTTTTAAGTGAAAGGCTCGGGAGTTGTATTTACGCGCGGGGAAGGTATTAGCACCCCACACGTCCGTCACAAGGGACGGCAGCCTTTAATCGAATGTGCAAACATGACTTTGATTTTTACGTTCCCTTTTATGTCCTTATATCCTTTATACCTTTTTTATATTTTTTTCTCTTTTTGTGGTCGACAAGGGTGTTTCCCTTTGCTCCTACGTATTCCTCAATTGGGATGAGAAAATCAGACCTACGTAGTTCTTTCGGAACAAAGTGTTTGGTTAAGTTGTTTTTTATCTTTTTGCAAGATATATTTTTGATTGAACAAAAAGGTCATTTGAGGTGTTGGACCATTAAATGATCTTTTGATTTTGAAAGGAGAGAAACGTTAAGGTGTTGGACCATTAACGATATCTCGGGTTGGTCGACAAAAGCGGGGCTTTTGCTCCTACGTATCCTCAATTGCGATGAGGAAATCAGACCTACGTAGTTCTTGCAAAAGCGGTAAAGTCACATGTTGATTTTATGCTTTTGAACGGTCCATGTTAACCGATAAAAGCAAAAAGGACCGTTTAAGGCGTTGGACCTTAAAACGGTTTTTAGTGATTTTTCGAACAAAACTTGATTTGTGAGTTGATTTTAGTCTTAGTTTCACTTTGATTATTAATCAATTCATTCAAGGAAACTTCCAAAGAAAAACGTCCGATTGATTTTTTTTTATTATTTTATTCAAAGATATTTTGATTATTTTATTATTATTTTACTTTTTTTGGTTTAACCGAGGTTATAGCGTGAATGATCGGTTAGATTTCGTTTTAAAAGTGATTAAATGAGATTACAACACAAATGATCGGTTGAAATTCATTTTATCATTTATTAGACGAGAAAACGGCTTAAATAAATGGTTAAAGCACGTTAAAAACGGAAGAAAAGAAAACTGAAAGTAAACGAAATTAAAGTGAAAGTACACAAAACAAGAAATGAATTGAAAGTCTCGAATTCGAAAACTTACCCGTTGAAGAACGAAGAACGGATGAAGAACGGTGAAGAATGACGAAGAACGATGAAGAATTTCCACAGAATCGCTTACGGAAGCGTTACGGAAGTACTTCGACTTGATTTTTCTTCACGAAAACGTGTTTTTGCCCAAAATAGCCGAAATGCATACCCAAAGGGGTTTTTTAACATTTTGAAACAGCTCCCCCCTCCCCTATTTATAGAAAAAAAAAGGAGGTGCTTGCCGCCCAAAGACTTAATGAAGAAGATTTCTAAGCGCACCCGAATTACTAAGTTCACCCCCCTTTTCGTATTTTACGGAAAAGTTACGGAAGCCTTACGGAACTGTTTTCGAATTTGATTTTCATCTTTTTTCTCTTCCCTTTCACCAATGTTAAGTGGAATATGCTTACCCAAGGTTTTCGGAAATTTTACGGAAGTATTACGGAAGCCGCGGAAGCCCCGAAAACCATTTTTCAAAAACGTGGAGGAGCTTGTCGCGAAGGGCCTAGATTTGAATTGTTATTTACACCCCTATCTTGACAAGTTCACCCCCCTTACCTTTTTTGGTGATTCTTTTTTCGTAAAGTTACGGAAACTTACGAATCTCGTAACGATACTTGTTTTCTTTCCGTAATGTTACGGAACCTTGCGGATTACATAATCATCCCCTTTTTGACTTACAGAATGTTACGGAATCTCACTTAATTATGCAACGATGCTTCCATTTGATTTCCGGTGTGTCACGGAAACTTACGGATTGTGCATCAATATTTTTTGGTTTTCCGGCATGTCTTGGAATTTCACAAATTGCCTAATGATGGGTGCCAAGCACCTCACAAGGACCAAAGAAAGGTCGCATGTCATCAAGCAAAGGTCCCCGGACGAAATTAGGGTATGACAGTGACTTAGACAAATGATTTGTTTTATGTTATGATGTCTTATGACTTATTTGATACATATGATTTTATTATGATTTGTGGATAATTTATTATCTTGTTTGATTTTTTATAAGTTTCTCCTTTTTCTTGTATGAATACATTTCTTGTATGTTTATCCATTTGTGTATGATTTTATGTTACAACGTACTTTGGCTTTTTGATGCTGCCAAAGGGGGAGAGAAAATGGGTACTTTTAGAACTCAAGATATTATATTTTCAAAGCTTTAAAATTAAGCATAAATGCAAAAATAAAGGGGGAGAAAGAGTGTGGAAGCAATGTCTTCCAAGGTCATTTTGATGATTCCAAAGAATCAAGAGTCAAGCAAAACCCACAGATTCAAGAATCAAGTTTCAAGTTTCAAGATTCAAGAATAATCAAGATCAAGATTCAAGACTCAAGATTCAAGAATCAAGAGAAGACTCAATCAAGATAAGTACTAAAAAAGTTTTCCAAAACATTGAGTAGCACAAGAAGTTTTCACAAAATCATTACCAAAGAGTTTTACTCGCTGGTGATCGATTACCAGAAGGTAGTAATCGATTACCAGTGTTTTAAAATGTTAAGATTTCAAATTTCAAGAGTTACAATTTGTGTTTAAACATTTTTAACTTGTGTAATCGATTACACAATACTTGTAATCGATTACTGGTGTTTCTAAACATTTTAATTTTCAAAATTCAAAATGAAGAGTCACATCTATTGATGTGTAATCGATTACACCTTAATGGTAATCGATTACCAGTCACTGATTTCAAAAAATACATTTCCAAAAGTCACAATTCTTCAAGTGACTTGTTTCTGAAGATTCTTTCAAAAGTCGCAGCTTTTTAACTAACTAGTTTTAAAGAAATTGCCAAGAGTCACAAGCTTTGAATTGAGTTATCAAGAGATTATAAATATGTGGCCATGGCATGAATTTCAACAATCAAATCTTTCAATCTATCTTTCAATATCTTCTTTCATCTTTTTCAACAGATCTTTCTGATTTGTTTTCTCTTCATCTTTCTAAAAGTTTTTGTTCAAACACTTTCTATTCCAAGAAAAGTTCTTTGTTCAAAAACTTGTGTTATTCATCTTTTTCATTCTCTTCTCCCTTTGCCAAAAGAACCAAGGACTAACTGCCTGAATTCTTTTGTGTTTCTCTTCTCCCTTACAAAAGATTCAAAGGACTAACCGCCAGAGAATTCTTTTGATTCTTCCCTTCCCCTTAAGCAAAAGATTTCAAAGGACTAACCGCCTGAGATATCTTTTGTTTCCCCTTACAAAGATTTAAAGGACTAACCGCCTGAGAATTCTTTGTCCTAACACATTGGAGGGTACATCCTTTGTGGTACAAGTAGAGGGTACATCTACTTGGGGATTGTTATACTGAGAACAAGAGAGGGTACATCTCTTGTGGATCAGTTCAAGTGGAGGGTACATCCACTTGGTTTTTTCAAAGAGAACAAGGGAGGGGACATCCCTTGTGGATCTTTGGCTTGTAAAGGTTTTTACAAGGTTGAAAGAAATCTCAAGAACCGCAGGTTGCTTGGGGACTGGATGTAGGCACGGTTTATGGCCGAACCAGTATAAATCTTGTGTTTGTCTTCTTCTTCCCTACACTCTTTAATTTCCGCTGTGTACTTTTAATTATCGCTTTTACTTTTGGTTAAGTTTTTGTTTCTGTTCCTTACTTTCTTAACTTAGTAGTAAAAGCCTAATTAAATCTAGTAACACTAAGAAGGATAAGTTTTTAATTAGTCAAGGCACGTTAATAATTAATTCAACCCCCCCTTCTTAATTATTCCGAGGCCACTTGATCCAACAAAGAGATGAGTGAACGGTAGAACAAAACTTGTATGTATTCTCTTGATTTCAGGATTGTCATCATCAAAAAGGGGGAGATTGTGGAAGCAATGCCTTCCAAGATTATATTGATGATGCCAAAGAATCAAGAGTCAAGCAAGTTACAAAGAATCAAGAGTCAAGCAAGTTTCAAGAATCAAGATCAAGATTCAAAATTCAAGAATCAAGATCAAGATTCAAGATTCAAGTAAAGAATCAAGACTCAAGATTCAAGAATCAAGAGAAGACTCAATCAAGATAAGTATTAAAAGAGTTTTTCAAAAACTATTGAATAGCACAATTTTGTTCAAAAGAATTTTTCAAAAGAAAAATTTTACCAAAGAGTTTCACTCTCTAGTAATAAATTACCAAAAGGCAGTAATCGATTACTAGTAGCCAACATTGTTTTCAAACTGATTTACAAAGTTGTAATCGATTACCATAATCATGTAATCGATTACCAATGTTTTAAAACGTTAGATTTCAAATTTCAAGAGTCACAACTTGTGATAAAACATTTTCAAATCATTTCAAACTTGTGTAATCAATTACACAATACTTGTAATTGATTACCAATGTTTCTAAACGTTTTGATTTTCAAATTTAAACATGAAGAGTCACATCTGTTGATGTGTAATCAATTACACTATGATGGTAATCGATGTTGGATCGAGTAGCCTTAGAATAATTAAGAAGGGGGGGTTGAATTAATTATTCCTAAACCTTTATTAATTAAAAAATTACTCTTCTAAGGCTTTTACTAAATTGTTAAGAGAATGAGGAGTAGAAGAGAAACTTAACAGAAAGTAAAAGCGGAAATTAAATGCACAGCGGAAAGTAAAAGAGTAGGGAAGAAGGAAACAAACACACAAGAGTTTTTATACTGGTTCGGCAACAACCCGTGCCTACATCCAATCCCCAAGCGACCTGCGGTCCTTGAAATTTCTTTCAACCTTGTAAAAATCCTTTTACAAGCAAAGATCCACAAGGGATGTACCCTCCCTTGTTCTCTTTGAACCTAGTGGATGTATCCTCCACTAGAATTGATCCACAAGAGACGTACCCTCTCTTGTTCTCAGTCAAACCCAAGTAGATGTACCCTTTACTTGTACCACAAAGGATGTACCCTCCAATGTGTTAAGACAAAGATCTCAGGCGGTTAAACCTTTGATACTTTGTGAATGGGGATACAAAAGAATTCTCAGGCGGTTAGTCCTTTGAACACTTTTGTATTAGGGAAAGGGAAGAATCAAAAGAATTCTCAGACTGTGTCATTTTCAATTCTTTGACAAGGGATAAGGGAGACACAAAAGAATTCAGGCGGTTAGTCCTTCGTTCTTTTGGAAAAGGGAGAAGAGAGACACAAAAAGAATTCAGGCGGTTAGTCCTTGGCGAATTCTTTTTGGCAAAGGGAGAAGAGAATGAAAAGATGAATAGCACAAGTTTTCAAGGTTTGGAAAACCAGAAAACTTCAGAAAGATTTTGGTACAAAGAAGAATAAGAAGTTCAAAGAGATTCAAGGCTTGTAAAGGATTGATCAAATGAATGTGAAAAGTATGTTGAAAAGAAAATCAAAGCCTTGCTTTTATAGACTCTTCATGTTTGGCCAAGAAGACCATTTATAAGAGTTATAACTTTTAGAAAAACTTAAAACCAATTTGAAAAAGTCAAAACCTTTTTGAAGAGTTACATCTTTTGATTTATTTAGAAACAAACACTGGTAATCGATTACCAAATTAGTGTAATCGATTACACAAAGCTTTTGTGTGAAAGGATGTGACTCTTCACATTTGAATTTGAATTTCAACGTTCAAAGGCACTGGTAATTGATTACCAAAACATTGTAATCGATTACAACTTTTTGAAATTAATTGGAACGTTGTAAATTCAATTTGAAAACTTTTTCAAAACAATTTTGCTACTGGTAATCGATTACAACAATCTGGTAATCGATTACCAGAGAGTAAAAACTCTTTGGTAAAAGGTTTTGTCAAAAATTCATGTGCTATTCAAAGTTTTGAAAAACTTTTTAATACTTATCTTGATTGAGTCTTCTCTTCATTCTTGAATCTTGAGTCTTGAATCTTGATCTTGATTCTTGAGATCTTTGAACCTTGAATCTTGATTCTTGTCTCTAGACTTTCTTCTTGAGTCTTGAATTCTTCTTGATTCTTATCTTAACTCTTGAATTGTTCTTGATTGATCTTTTATTTACTTGAGTTGTTCTTTGATTGATCTTTGATTCACTTGAGTTGTTCTTTGATTGATCTTTGAGCTTTTTGTCATCACCTTTGTCATCATCTTTTGTTATCATCATTGTTATCATCAAAACACCTTTGAATCATCTTTGATTCACCATGAAGCTTTGCTTCTACAATCGATTACCAGTGACTTGTTTTGAAAAATAAATTACCAAAAGTCACAATTCTTAAGGTGAGTTGTTTTTGAAGATTTTTTCAAAAGTCACAACTTTTTAAGTGACTAGTTTTCATAAAAGTCACAACTCTTAAAGTGACTAGTTTTAAAGAAATTGCCAAGAGTCACAAACTTTAATTTGAGTCATCAAATGATTATAAATATGTGATCATGGCACGAATTTCAGATGCTGATTCCTTTCATTCATAACAAGATTTCTTTCATTCATTTCTCTTCATCTTTCTATAAGTTTTTGTTCAATACTTTCTCTTTCAAGAAAAGTTTATTGACCGAAAACTTGTGTTATTCTTCTTCTTTATTCCTTCTCTCTTGTCAAAAGATTCAAAGGAATAACCGCCTGAGAATTCTTTTGTTTCTTCCCTTCTCCCTCTTGGCAAAAGATTTCAAAGGACTAACCGCCTGAGATATCTTATGTTTCTTACAAAAGATTTCAAAGGACTAACCACCTAAGATATCTTTTTCCCTTTCCCTTTAAACAAAAGATTTCAAAGGACTAACCGCCTGAGATATCTTTTGTTTCCCCATAAAAATATTCAAGGGACTAACCGCCTAAGAATTCTTTGTCTTACAAATATTCCAAGACATTTAAAGCACTTTATAGAGCTAGTTTTCTCTTGCATACTAGCCTTAGGGGCTTGCTTTTCTATTGTCTTCCCCTTATCATCTTTGGGCTTAGAAGGTGTCACCCCTAAGATGCCTTGACCTTGGTCTTTCTTTGGATAAGAGTGAGAGCCATAAGATTTTGAAGTAGAGTTCTTTTAAGTTGTTGTTCTACCCTTATTTCCCAATCTAAGTTAGCCTCTACATTGCCCTTCCCATGGAAGTATTGGAGGTTAATGTTAGCCTCTTGAGGCTTTCTTTCCTTTTCTCTTCTATGGGAGTGAGGTCTAAGATGTGACCTATGCCTTTCTTCGTAATAGTCACAAAGTTCTTCACTTAGGCTCTTGCAAGAGTTATGACTACTATAGGAGACATGTTTTTCTCTTTTCATTTCTTTCATTATTTTTCTTCTTTCTTCCTCTCTTATTTTCTTTCTTTCATCTTGACTTATTTCTTCCACTTTTTTTTCCTTTTTCTTTTCTCTCTTGTTTTTCTTTCCATAACTTGAGGGAACTCAACTCATCTAAGATTCTAGATAAAGGGTCTTTATGACTAGTACTCTCGCCATTAACACTAGATGAATGATGACTGATGTTGGTTCCTAAGTTGTGGTTCTTTCTTGTTGGGGGTTTGAAAACAAAAGGTAAAAGAAGCTATGGTTGAAATAGCCAAAAATAAACACTAAAAGAAGTGTGAAAGATAAGGTAAAAACCAATTTGGTAAAATGCAAGCTATTTAGGCGGTTTGACAATGTAAGGTAAAATAAATAAGCTATGAAAGTAAACAAGAAAAGTAAACTAGGTGAATCATAAGAGTGTTTTGATGACCACATCAAGGTTCCCAACAAAACACTCACTATCCTAAGGAAATATTGCCTAAAATTATTACACACAAATGGAAGTTTGGTAACTTATTGGAGGCTCCCAACACACTTCCAATGAAAGGCCTTTTTGTTACAAAACTTGAAAGCAATAAAGGTAAGTAAATTGCAAATTAAAAAATTACAAAATGTCCTCAATTTTGGTGGTTTTTATCTCTTTGGAGATTCACTCAATTTGGAGTACTTCTTAGTCCAATAGCTCCTAAGGTGGTTGGCCCCTTGCTTCTTGACTCAAATTCTTCACGGAATGACACCAATCCTCCTTCCCAATTCCCTATATGGCAACTCAAAAACAAGGAAACAAAGAGACAAGCAATAACCAAAGACAAAAAAAATGAAATGAAAGCTAAACCAATGGAGTTTTAACAAGACAAATTTTCAAGGATTATTCAACAATTAAAGCAATGAAAATCACACAAAAGCAAGCTAGGACTCAAAGAGAAACCTAGAATGGCTCTAGAGTAGAGTAAAAAAAAAAGACTAAGCAAACCTCTAGCTTTGGCACTTGTCTTCACACTAATTTTCAATTGAAATTTAGGAACTAAGATTGGCATAAAATAGGCACCAATTATAGAAAAAGTTTTGAGCCAAAACAACAAGCACACTTCCCTTTCACCTTTTTTTTTTCTGGATACTGTTTCTTTTCTGCCAACTTGTGTGATTTTTATTATTTTTTCTTTTATCCAAATCAATTGGTTATTTTTGCATAACTTTTCTCCATATGTCTAGAAAATTCAGTAAAAATTTCAGCTCAAAATTCGAAGTAACCAATTCTCAGAAATTTTTACAAGTTTGTATGTCCAAGCTGCCAGCACCAGCGATTTTTTTTTTAAGCATGGTATATTGATTGCCTTGGGCTTACTTTCAACCTTCCTATGTATGTTGAACTCACTAGGATTGTTTACCACAGTTTTAGGAGTTCAATTTTCACTTAGGATCAACATTTCAGCCAGCAATTCAATCACCAAAACTCAAATTCACAATAGACACAATCATAAGGAAACCTAAAAGTTCAAGAAAAGGTTCACAATCAAAGACTCTCTAAGAATTTTGCATGAACATGTTAAGGAATAATTAACATGAAAGATTTGACTCAAATCAAATAATAGGATAAAAGAATTTCATACACTCATGAACAAATGAGTTTGACAAAGAAACAAGAAAATAAAATTCAGCACAACATAAGAAATCTTATGTGACAAGTTTCATGACTAGACATGACTTCTATGACAAAACTACAATAGGTGAACAAGTCACTCTCGATTTTTGAGGTTTTATTCTACTTTAATATTTTTGTAAGAATTTTATGGTTTAGGTTTCAGCCACAAAAAATAACAAGACAAAACTCAAAGGAACCTAAACTCAACAAAATTCATGGTTCAAGAACAAGAACAAGAAATTTGAACCATAGAAAATCAAATCTAGGTTCTATAGCAAGTTTAATTGGTGGAAACTCTAAAGAATCATGTTAACAAAATTTAGCACAAGACATGTGAGGATATACATGGAGAAAAAATGAAGAAACAACAATGGAAGAGAAGGTAAAGCAAAAACAAATTAATGGAGGTTTAAGGAGCACCTACTTGAAGCTCTTGTGCTCTTATTACCACTTGATGGAAGCTTGCATGTGGAGCTTCTATGGAGGCTGGATCTTTGAGCTTCAATGAGGTCCTTTAATGGTGATTTTCCACCATGGAGATGCAGCGGAAGACAAAGGAGAAGAGGTGAGAGGAGGCGCCATCCACTAGGGAATAAGCCATGGAAGAAGGAGCTTCACCACCAAGATGAGCCTTGGATAAGAAGCTTGGAGAGGATGCTTCAATGGAGGAAAAGAAAGAGGGAGAGAAAGAGAGAGGGGGGAGCACGAAATTGAAGGAAGAAAAACGGAGAGAAGTTGAACTTTGAGTTGTGTCTCACAAGACTCTCATTCATCAAAGTTACAACAAGTGTTACACATGCTTCTATTTATAGACTAGGTAGCTTCCTTGAGAAGCTTTCTTGAGAAAACTTCTTTGAGAAGCTTCTTTGAGAAAACTTCCTTGAGAAGCTAGAGCTTAGCTACACACACTCCTCTAATAACTAAGCTCACCTCCTTGAGAAGAGAAGCTAGAGCTTAACTACACACCCTTATAATAGCTAAGCTCACCCCCATGACAAAATACATGAAAATACAAAAAAAATCCCCGACTACAAAGACTGCTCAAAATGCCCTAAAATACAAGGCTAAAACCCTATACTACTAGAATGGCCAAAATACAAGGTCCAAAAGAAGGAAAAAACATATTCTAATATTTACAAAGAAGAGTGGATCCAACCTTGACCCATGGGCTCAAAAATCTACCCTAAGGTTCATGAGAACCCTAGGGCCTTCCTTAGTAGCTCTAGCCCAAGCCTCTTAGAGTCTTCTATCCAATACCCTTGGGGGGTAGGATTGCATCACCTCCATTAATTTTCAGCTTTACCTTCTCCTCCATTGTTGTTTCTTCATTTTTCTCCATGTATCTCCTCACATGTCTTGTGCTAAGTATTGTTAACATGATTCTTTAGAATTTCCACCGATTAAACTTGCTATAGAAGCTAGATTTGATTTTCTATGGTTCAAATTTTTTGTTCTTGTTCTTGAACCATGAATTGTGTTGAGTTTAGGTTCCTTTGAGTTTTGTCTTGCTATTTTTTGTGGCTGAAACCTAAATCATAAAATTCTTACAAAAACATTAAAGTAGAAGAAAACCTCAAAAATCTAGAGTGACTTGTTCACCTATTGTAGTTTTGTCATAGAAGTCATGTCTAGTAATGAAACTTGTCACATAAGATTTCTTTTGTTGTGCTGAATTTTATTTTTCTTGTTTCTTTGTCTAACTCATTTGTTCATGATTTTATGAAATTCTTTTAGCCTATTAGTTGATTTGAGTCAAATATTTCATGTTAATTAGTCCTTAACATGTTCATGCAAAATTCTTAAAGAGTCTTTGATTGTGAACCTTTTCTTGAACTTTTAGGTTTCCTTATGATTGTTACTGGTGAGGGTACTAGACATAAGGATCCTCTATATAGAATCTTAAATGAGTTAAGCTCCCTCAAGTTATGGAAAGAAAAAGGAAAAGAGAGGATAGAAATAAATCAAGATGAGAGAGAACAAATAAGAGAGGAAGAAAGAAGAAAAATAATGAAAGAAATGAAAAGAGAAAAACATGTCTTCTATAGTAGTCATGACTCTTGCAAGAGTTTAAGTGAAGAACTTAGCGACTATTATAGAGGGTGCCATAATTCACATACTAAACATCATTCCCAAAGAAGAGAAAAGGATAGAAGGCCTCAAGAGGTTAACATTAGCCTCCCATATTTCCATGGAAAAGATAATGTTGAGGCCTACTTAGATTGGGAAATGAAGGTTGAACAACTCTTTGCTTGCCATCATATTAGCGAAGAGAGAAAAGTTCCATTGGTTACCCTTAGCTTTCAAGGGTATGCCCTCTATTGGTGGACTTCCCTTGTTAGGGAATGAAGGATTCATGGGGATCCTCTAGTAGAGTATTGGAATGATCTTAAGAGTGCCCTTAGGAAGAGGCATATTCCCTCCTACTATAAAAAGGAACTTATGGACAAGCTCCAAAGGTTTAGACAAGGGAGTATTGATGTAGCTCCATTGGAGCTTGTAGGCCTTGGATCTTCTTCATCAATGGAGTCCTTTGCTTCTTGAATTTTAATGGCAGTGGAATGGAGAAGAAGAAGAGTTGAGAGGAGACGCCACTTCAAGGAGAAGATGAGTCTAAAAGAAGCTCACCACCATAGGAAGCCATGGATAAGAGCTTGAAGGTAGAAGAAGATGAATGGAGGGAGACAAAGAGAAGGAGCACGAAATTTAGTGATGACTCAAAAGAGGTCTGAACTTTGAAGTTTAATTCTCAAATGATCAAAGTTGAAAAAAATTCACACACATGACCTCTATTTATAGCCTTTGTGTCACACAAAATTGGAGGGAAATTTAAATTTCAATTCAAATTTCACTTGGATTTGAAATTGAATTTGTGGAGCCAAATTTTCACTAATTATGATTAGTGAATTTCAGTTATGGTTCAGCCCACTAATCCAAGATCAATTCCAAGATTCTCCACTAAATGTGCTTAGGTGTCATGAGGCATGTAAAGCATGAAGGACATGCACAAAGTGTGACTATATGATGTGGCAATGGGGTATAGTAAGAAAATGCTCACCTCCCCCTCTAAAATTTAATTGGATTGGGCTTCTACCAATTCAATTAAATTTATTTCCCAACACACACATCAAATATTCACTTAGTGCATGTGAAATTACAAAACTACCTCTAATACAAAAACTAGTCCAGGTGCCCTAAAATACAAGGGCTGAAAAATCCTATATTTCTAGGGTACCCTACCTATATTATGGAGCCCTAAATACAAGGACCAAATATAATGACATCCTAATCTAATATGTACAAAGATAATTGGACCCAACCTTGGCCCATGGGCTCAGAAATCTACCATGTGGTTCATGAGAACCTTAGGGCCTTCTTCAACAGCTCTAGCCCAATCCTCTTGGAGCCTCTTGCTCATGGCTCTAGTGACTAGTCCCTTCCTAGGGAGGATTGCATCAAGTATGAGTGTTGTAGAATATAGACAACAAATGGAACTACTCCTTTTAAAAGTTGGACTTAGGGAGGAGCAAAGAACAAGCATAGCTAGGTTCCTTAGTGGGCTTATATGGAAGTGAGGACAAGGTTGAACTCCTTCCATATAGGGACCTAGATGAACTAGTCCAACTTTGTATAAGAGTGGAGCAAGAACTTAAAAGAAAGACTTCTTCAAAATCTTCTAGCTTTCACTCTTATCCAAGGAAGGACCAAGCCCAAGGAATTTTGGGGGTTGCACCTTCAAAACCCAAGGAAGATAAGGGTAAGACCATAGATAAATCCACCCCTAAGACTAGTTCCCAAGAAAGGACTAGCAACATTAAATGCTTCAAATGTCTTGGGAGAGGTCACATTGCCTCTCAATGACCCACAAAGAAAACCATGATTATGAGGGGTCAAGACATTTATAGTAATCAAGAGGAGACTACTTCTTCCCTTTCCTCTAGTGGAAGTGAAGATGAAGTAAGGGGTGAAGAGTCTAGTGAGGAAGTCTACCCCCATGAAGAAGGTGACCTCCTATGGTTAGAAGGCTCCTTGGAGGTCAATCTTGTGATCTATCTCAATCCCAAAGAGAGAACATCTTTCATACAAGATGCAAAATTTTAGATAAGACTTGTTCTCTCATTATGGATAATGGATCTTGTTGCAATTGTTGTAGCATAAGATTAGTTTCCAAGTTGAACCTCACTATCATTCCCCACCCAAAACCTTAAAAACTTCAATGGATCAATAAGCAAGGGGAAATGATAGTTAACCAACAAGTGAAGGTACCTTTCTCCATTGGGACATATAAGGATGAAGTTAATTTTGATATAGTTCCCATGGAGGTGTTAGTCGATGAATACGACTAACTTTTGTTTATAAAACCTGTGTAAATTGTATCAAACTTCCCTAGTTTATGGTTATTTTGTAGTGTTATAAGTACTTTCTGTTAAGTATAGGTAATAAATACTTAGTACTTCCATTTTGTATGTTTAATAATCATTTTCTCTCAATTTCAGGTTAATTAGACAACTTTGAAAAGTGCTATTTTTCACCTTCTCGCTAAGCCAATCCACTGGCTTAGCGAGCGTCCGCTAAGCGCAACACTCATTGACTAAGTGCAAGGAATAATCTGGAAGAAGATGAGCTGTATAGGTTCGCTAAGCACACCTCTTCATCTCACTAAGCGCACCACTTCAGTCCATCCGCTAAGCGAGAAAGGCACGTGCTAAGCCAAAATTCACTAATGTGCGCTAAGCGGTCCAGAATTGCGCTAAGCACACGAGCACGAATAGCGCCACCTATTTAAGCCTGAAATCAGATTTTGTGAGGGGAGTTTAGGCTGAGAGCTGAAGCTTTGCATGTCTAGTGATTCTAGAGAGAGAAAGGTCCAAATTCCAGAAAGTTTTGAGAGATTTTGATGTGTGAAGATCTACAGAGACCAGAGCTTGAAGAGGAAGCTGTTATGAGAGCTTAAGATAAGTTTGTGAGTGGTTGTGAGATCCTAGAGGTGAAGGAGACATCCTCACCACTTGTATTTTTGCAATCTTTCATCTTGTTCTTCTCTTTGTTGTAAAGGAGGCTTCCCAGTTATGGAAAGCTAAAATCCTCTGTTGGATCTTCCCTGTAGGTACTTGATGTAAATATTTTTCTATCTATTTAATGATATTTTGTGTGTTCTCTGTGCTATTTGCTTTTCATTCTAGTATGCCTTTACCATGATCATGTAGATGCATGCTTTGTTAGGGTCATTCAACAGTGGAAACCAGTTTGATTTTGATGACCTTGATAGGACAGGGCTAAGTTGTCGTACTATCATGAGGAATCGGGGTGCAATAATTTAGTTGTAGTATGTTTGTCTTAATGCGGTCCTGGTTGAGTTTTGTCTAACAAGAGGAATCTAAGGACAATTGTAGAAGCAAAGCTTCATGGTGAATCGAAGGTGATTCAAAGGTGTTTTGATGATAACAATGATGATAACAAAAGATGATGACAAAGGTGATGACAAAAAGCTCAAAGATCAATCAAAGAACAACTCAAGTGAATCAAAGATTAACCAAAGAACAACTCAAGTGAATCAAGAACAATTCAAGAGTTCAAGATAAGAATCAAGAAGAATTCAAGACTCAAGAAGAAAGTTTAGAGTCAAGAATCAAGATTCAAGGTTCAAGATCTCAAGATTCAAGACTCAAGTTTCAAGAATCAAGAGAAGGCTTAATCAAGATAAGTATGAAAAGTTTTTCTCAAAAATTGAGTAGCACATGATTTTTCTCAAAACATGTTTACCAAAGAGTTTTTACTCTCTGGTAATCGATTACCAGATTGTTGTAATTGATTACCAGTAGCAAAATGGATTTGAAAAAGTTTTCAACTGAATTTACAACGTTCCAATTGATTTCAAAAAGTTGTAATCGATTACAATGTTTTTGGTAATCGATTACCAGTGCCTTTGAACGTTGAAATTCAAATTCAACTGTGAAGAGTCACATCCTTTCACATAAAAGCTTTCTGTAATCGATTACACTAATTTGGTAATCGATTACCAGTGATTGTTTCTGAATAAATCAAAAGATGTAATTCTTCAAATGGTTTTTGACTTTTTCAAATTGGTTTTAAGTTTTTCTAAAAGTCATAACTCTTCTAAATGGTTCTCTTGACCAGACATGAAGAGTCTATAAAAGCAAGGCTTTGTTTTGCATTTTCACATCAATCCAATCTATCAATCTTTGCAATCTATCTTTTCCAATTCATTCTTTACACAAGCAATTTTTCCACATTGATTAATGAGTCTCTTTGAACTTCTTCTTCTTCTTCCTTGAGCCAAAAGCTTTCCAAAGTTTTCTGGTTTTCCAAACCTTGAAAACTTGTGCTATTCATCTTTTCATTCTATTCTCCCTTTGCCAAAAAGAATTCACCAAGGACTAACCGCCTGAATTCTTTTTGTGTCTCTCTTCTCCCTTTTCCAAAAGAAAAAAAGACTAACCGCCTGAATTCTTTTGTGTCTCCCTTCTTCCTTGTCAAAGAATTCAAAACGACACAGTCTCAGAATTCTTTTTGTTAGTGCTTAGCTTTACTGAGTTTTAAAAGATTGGCTAAAATTTTGTTAAAACATAAGCACTTAGACAATGAAGGAAAGCTGGAGTTGCTGCACATGATGTCCAACGTTATGTCAAGGAATCAGATTGGGCTGCACAATGCACAAGGCAAGATAAAATGTCAAATGAAGAATTGAAGCTGCAGGATCCACGATGTCGGATACGATGTCCAGGACATCCTGCCCGAAAATACTGGACACATAAATCTGTTATATCTTTAACAGATTAATGTGCAGTTAGCAACAGATTTGGCGATCTATCTTTAGGAACGAATTAAAAGATAATTAAAGTTCGAATTACAAACGTGAATAGTTCGTTCAGGGATTAAAGATTAAAGATAAAAACTAAAAGATCAAACTTTATCTTTTAGATCTTTAAGTGCAGATTTTTCAGGAGAATGATAGATCTTATCCAGCGCAAGTTGTTGCAGCCCAGATACGCACACTGCTATATAAACAATGAAGGCTGCACGAGTTTTCTACCAAGTCCGAGATTGAAGAGTTATTTTGTGAGTTTTGGGACTTGAGTGTTTTGTGAGCCACCTTGATGCTACCCTAACATCAAGTGTTGGACCTGAGTGTGTAGAGTTGATCTCTATTGTTCAGAGAGCAATCTCTGGTGTGTCTTTGATTTATTTGTAAACACGGGAGAGTGATTGAGAGGGAGTGAGAGGGGTTCTCATATCTAAGAGTGGCTCTTAGGTAGAGGTTGCATGGGTAGTGGTTAGGTGAGAAGGTTGTAAACAGTGGTTGTTAGATCTTCGAACTAACACTATTTTAGTGGATTTCCTCCCTGGCTTGGTAGCCCCCAGATGTAGGTGACGTTGCACCGAACTGGGTTAACAATTCTCTTGTGTTATTTACTTGTTTAATCTGTTCATACTGTCAAATATAATCTGCATGTTCTGAAGCGTGATGTCGTGACATCCGGTACGACATCTGTCATTGGTATCAGAATTTCAATTGATTCTTCCCATTCCCTTATACAAAAGTGTTCAAAGGACTAACCGCCTGAGAATTCTTTTGTATCCCCATTCACAAAGTATCAAAGGTTTAACCGCCCGAGATCTTTGTCTTAACACATTGGAGGGTACATCCTTTGTGGTACAAGTAGAGGGTACATCTACTTGGGTTTGACTGAGAACAAGAGAGGGTACATCTCTTGTGAATCAGTTCTAATGGAGGGTACATCCACTAGGGTTTCAAAGAGAACAAGGGAGGATACATCCCTTGTGGATCTTTGCTTGTAAAAGGATTTTTACAAGGTTGAAAGAAATCTCAAGGACCGCAGGTCGCTTGGGGACTGGATGTAGGCACGGGTTGTTGCCGAACCAGTATAAAAACTCTTGTGTGTTTGTCTCCTTCTTCCCTACTCTTTTACTTTTCGCTTTGCATTTAATTTCCGCTTTTACTTTCTGTTAAGTTTCTCTTCTACTCCTCATTCTCTTAACAATTTAGTAAAAGCCTTAGAAGAGTAATTTTTAATTAGTAAAGGTTTAGGAATAATTAATTCAACCCTCCTTCTTAATTATTTTGAGGCCACTCGATCCAACAATGCTTGATCAGGATTAGGCTAAACTATCAAGAGGAATTGGGGTTTAGCATCTCAGGAGACACCATAGGAACACATGAGCATTGTTAGATAGAGAATATCCTTTTAGCATCAGGCACCTATTAGGAAGACCAATGCGTTTTCTACTTGTTTTTACACATCATTTCTCTCGCGCGATTTTCCTTTTTGCATAGATAGTTTACATACCTGTTCATATTCACACTTAGATTTTCACACCAGACACCTATTTACTGAAATAGCTTACCAAGTAACACAAGTTCCTCGAGAGTTTGATACTCAGTTCTTACCGTTTTATACTACTTGTACGATCTGGTGCACTTGCCGAAAGTGAATAGGAGGCAGGGCATATTCTTTTAGGAAGGCCATGGCAATTTGATAGGAAGATCATTTACAATGGCCTAACTAATAAGATTACCCTCACCCATCTTGGCACAAAATTTGTGTTGCATCCTTAAACACCTTCACAGGTGGCCAAAGATCAACTAACTATGAAAGATAAGAGGAATGAGGAAGAAAAACTAGAAAAACAAAAGAAAAAGAAGGATAGTAAGGCCTTGTCTTCAAAGGCCAAGGGGAAGGAAAAAAAGGAAAAAGATTCCTCCAAGAACATTGTTAAGAAGCAAAATAATTTTGCAACAAAAGGTGATATCAAAAGAGCACTCCTTCTTAAACAATCTTTCTACCTTCTCCTATCAAGGGAAACATCCCTTAGCACTACCATACCTCTTGAGCTTGAGGTTATTCCTCAAGTAAAGGAGTTGTTGGATGAGGGTTTGGTTCGTAAGAGCTTAACTCCTTATGCTTTGTTGGTGCTCAAAATAGGTATTATGAGGCACTGAATCCCTATGATAGGTGGTATGATGAATGTGTTGAATGGTGCAACCCTCTTTTGTAAAACCACCCTTGCATCCAACATCTTCATGATTCACATACATAGGGACTCATTAGGTAGGTTTGTTCTTATTTTTAGTTTCAATACAAACTTAGGTGCTCATATGGGACACCTTAGGTTTGTCATACTTTTTGGTAGGAATAATCAACATGAAAATACAGAAAAATGTATGTTTTATTGCATTACTTTCCTTAATTTTTTAAAAAGTGATCAAGGGGTTCCCACGAACCCTAAGAGAATTAAGGTCATTCCTAAGTGGCCCACCCCACAAGGTATACGGAAAATTTGGGGCTTCCATGACTTAACAAACTTTTACAAAAGGTTTGTCCCATTTTTTTCTATACTTGTAGCACCACTCATTGAGTTCATGAGGAACCATGTTCCCTCATGGGAAGATGCCCAAGAAAGGGGTTTTCAGACCTTACCCTACTCCAACATGCCAAACACCACTAATGTATATGGTATTATTCTTTTTACAGGTGTTAAGGGAAGAAGCTACGAGTTTCAAGAACCTCTGGATTTGAGATCAAATCCTTTTCAAAAGGGAGGGAATAATGCAATCCTACCCCCCTAAGGGCATTGGATAGAAGACTCCAAGAAGATTGGGCCAGAGATGCAGGAGAAGGCCCTAGGGTTCTCATGGGCCTTAGGGTAGATTTTGGGCCTATGGGCTCAATATGAGCCCACTTATCTTTGTACATATTAGATTAGGATTTCATTATTTTTGGGCCTTGTATTTAAGGCTCCATAATGTAGGTAGGGTACCCTAGAAATGTAGGATTTTTTAGCCCTTGTATTTTAGGGCACCTAAACTAGTTTTTGTATTAGGAGTAGTTTTGTAATTTCACATGCATTAAGTGAATATTTGATGTGTGTGTTGGGAAATAAATTTAATTGAATTTGGAGAAGCCCAATCCAATTAAATTTTAGAGGGGGAGGTGAGCATTTGCTTGCTACACCCCATTGCCACATCATATAGTCACACTTTGTGCATGTCCTTCATGCTTTACATGCCTCATGACACCTAAGCACACGTAGGGAAGAATCTTGGACTTGATCTTGAATTAGTGGGTTGAAACATAGCTAAAATTCACTAATCATAATTAGTGAAATTTTGGCTCCAAAATTTGGCTCCACAAATTACTTCTCAATGCCCCACCAAGACATGATGTAGTTCCATGTGGAGCTTGTAGACCTTGAGTGAAATTTCCTTAGTGGAATGGACCAGAGTGGCTCTCTCGAACACAGGGGATATGCTAGGTGCACCCAGCAATATTGCTGGTGCACCCAGCAATTTATTGAAACTACCATTTTACCCTTCATTAAAAAAGTTTAAAATATTTAAATAGTTTTCTTCTCCTCTTCCGGAATCACTAAGCCTTCTTCTTGCTTCTGCTTTTCTTCCTTTGCATACCTCTTCCGCGAGCCTTCTCCTTCACCGCGAGCCCAGGTGCTGCTTCTTTCGGTTGGACGCCATTTCCGTTCGAGGTAGGTGTCCCTAATCTTCCCTTTGCTTTTATTATGCACTGTAGTTGTAGCATTTAGGGTAGGTTAGAAGAACCTTAGGTTAGCGGAACCGTAGGGTAGAAGACGAGAGCAGGAAACGCCGGAAAAAATGGGGAAATGGCTGACGACGGAGTCTTCCGGAAGACCCGTTAGGGGTTCTTCCGGAAGTTCCGGAAGAACGTTTTCCGGAAAGTTTCCGGAAGAAGTGTTCTTCCGGAAGTAACCAAACGTCTTCCGGAAGAACACTTCTTCCGGAAGACTTCCGGAAAACGTCTTCCGGGAACTTTCCGGAAGAAGTGGTTCATCCGGAAGAATTCCGGAAGACGCGCACTTCCGGAAGAAGTTTCAAAGTTCCGGAAGACCTTTCCGGAAGAACCCTTCTTCCGGAGTGTTTCCGGAAGAACCACTTCTTCCGGAAGTGGTTTTTTTGTTTTTTTTTTGTGTTTTTTTTTAAAAATTTTTTTTAAACAGAAATTGTTTTGTTTTTTTTTAAATGAATTATTTTATTTATTTTGGTTATTTTGTTTTTTAGATTTTATGAAAAATGAAGTTTGGGTTTTTGATGTCATATTTTTTTTATAATTTAAATTGTGTATTTTTACTAAATATTAATTTGTAAATTAATTTTTTTTTTATAAAAGTAGTTGTGTTTGTTTTTGTTTATTGTTTTTTTTTAAATTAGTGTTTTTTCTTTAAAAATGAAGTTGTCTATTTTTATAATTAAAGTTGTGTGTTTTGGAAGTTTTATAAAAATACTAATTTTTTATAATTAATTAGTTTATTTTATTATAAATGAAGTATTTTATTTACTAAAAAAATTGTGGATGTTTACTAAATAATTTTTTTTTTACATTAGTTGTTTAATTTTTTTAAAAAATTAAGTTGTGGATGTTTAGTAATGAATTATTTTTATATTAGTTGTGTTTTGTTTTTATAAATGAAGTTGTTTATTTTTTTTTAAAAAAAATTAACTTGTTGATGTTTACTAAGTAATTTAGTTGTGTTTTTTTTTAGAAATGAAGTTTCTTATCTTTTTTTTTAAATTAAGAGTTGGATGTTTACTAATTAATTTTTTTTACATTAGTTGTGTTTTTTTTTATAAATGAAGTTGTTTATTTTTTTTTAAAAATTAAGTTGTGGATGTTTAGTAATGAATTATTTTTATATTAGTTGTGTTTTTTTTTTTTATAAATGAAGTTGTTTAATTTTTTTTAAAAAAAATTAAGTTGTGCATGTTTATTAATAATTTTATTTTACATTAGTTGTTTTTTTTATATAAATGAAGTTGTTTAATTTTTTTTTAAAAATTAGGTCGTGTATGTGTGAAAATAATTTGATTTAAGTTAGTCTTATTTGTTTATAAATAAAGTTGATTTTTTATAAAGAAAATTGTGTATATTTTGACCGAAAAAAATACGTGTTCGACATGATTTACAGATCATGGCCAGAACACGAGGTTTAGGTCGTGCCATAGGTAGAGTTGTAGGCAGAGATAGAGCTGCTGACGAGGATGCTGGCGATGTTCCCGAGAGGCGTAGGCCTACTGCCTCAGCCCGTAGGCTACGCGTTCATCAGATGACTACGGAGGGACGTGATATGGCTGAGGACGTCGCTGACATGACTGATGATGTCCCTGAGCAGCCTACGGAGGCACCTGAGATGCGTGCGGACGCACAGGGTGCTGATAGTGGTGAGGGGTCAGATGGTGATGATGCTGCAGAGGGATTCCCTGGTGGTCCACGTGACCCGTCAGTGCTCACATCATTTGCCGAGCATGTTGCACATGCCGTGTGGAGTGGACAGGTATTTTAATTTGTTAATTATTTGTCATTGTTTATTTATTTGTTTATGATTAATTTTTTTTTAATAATTGTATAATTTGTACTTCAAATCAGGAACGTCCTGATTTGAAGTTAGTGTCACATGGGAGGAAGCTGACACTGATTGGGAGGCCAGTGCCTGAGATTGAAGGCCTGGTGGCTGCCACAGGATTAAGTCCACTGATAGATTGTTCAGTTATTACTGGCGATCCTGGACTTATATCCGCATTTGTGGAGAGGTGGCACAGTGAGACTAGCACCTTCCACCTTCCAGTAGGAGAGCTGACGATCACATTGGATGATGTGTCGTCCATTCTACATTTGCCCATCACTGGCGTCTTGCACAGTTTCCACGCTCTTTCTACGGAGGAGGCCAGATTCTTGCTCACGGAGTTGCTGGAAGTGTCTGCGGAGGAGGCCAGAGCCGAGACAGCACTCACACGTGGAGCATATGTACGATTAGGATGGGTTCGTGACATTTATGAGACCAGATGTCAGGCCCGGCGGTGGATTGTCGCAGCTCGCGCTTATTTGCTGCACCTTGTCGGTTGCACTCTTTTTGCTAATAAGAGTGCAACATACGTGCATGTGGTCCACCTTGACGCTTTCCGGGACCTCGCTCATAGTGGTGGTTACGCTTGGGGGGTTGCCGCGCTGGTTCATATGTACGACCAGTTAGATGAGGCTTGTAGGACCACCACCCGACAGCTTGCGGGGTACTTGACGCTATTTCAGGTAAATTTTGTGTTTATTAATATGTTAGGTTCGATTATGATTTAAACATGTTTTTATGTTATGTTAACCTCAATTATTGTGTAGTGCTGGATCTATGAGCACTTCCCTAGTGTGCATCAGTGCGTGACTGACGACACATACCAGGAGACGTCCCCACGTGCTTCCCGGTGGTTGACGTCGAAGGCGCACATGAAGGGCATCACAGGAGCACCCTACAGGGCACGTTGTGATGGTTTGACCGTCACAGATGTGTCCTGGTTGCCGTACACGGAGCATCGGGGTGTTAGGGCGTTTCAGGAGATTTCATCGTTCCAGGGTCAGCTCAGATGGGGTCCTATGATCGTCGCAGTTCGACCGGAGAGGGTGGTACGCCAGTTCGGTTACATCCAGAGCATTCCTCCGCCGCCTGTTAGTGCACGATTGTCACAGGATCAGATAGATGACAGGTGGATGGAGTTTGCGGATCACTTACTACCTGCGGGTCAGCCTTGTTTAGTGCCTGGGCAGGTATCTGCGGATTACATTGAGTGGTTTTTCCGCATATCTCACCCTTTCATGACATCGACCCAGGCAGCTGACCAGCAGAGGGATGCACCAGCTGCAGACCCTGAGGACTACATACAGCCGCCCAGCCCCCAGGTTCCAGTGGCATTTGACCCCCCTCCATATGTGGTAAGATTATTTGCGCGTTTAATGTTTTATGAGTTGTTGTTTATTTTGAATTTCATAATAAATGTTTTTACTGACTTTGACAGGATGATTACGAGGGATATGAGGCGATTGCACAGAGGTTGGAGCGTGTGCTCAACCTTAGGATAGTCACTGCAGGCACAGAGTTATATGACATTATGCAGGACTGCCTGACGATCGCGAGAGGGGGACCCAGTGCTGATGGGACGGTCAGGGCTCGTTAGAGACGCCGCACGGACCATTGATCATTGTATTTATTTTGTTGTGTTGTAGTTGACATGAATATTTGTAATTATTACAGTTTTTGTTTAATATAGTTGACGTGTTTTGCACAGTTTATTATTTTATAATATAGTTTGTTATTCCGATTGTTTGTGGTCCTTAAGCGAAGTTTACGGTTGTTTTAAATTTATTTTTAAAAAAAGGGAACCTAGAATCATGAGTTTTGTTTGTAAGAATTACATAAAAAATAAAAGTTTTTAAAATGATTAATAATTCATAAGTGAACCCTTTTTCCATGTTCAAGTACCCATGTTTGTAAGAATTACATAAATGAACCCTTTTTCCATGTTTGTAAGAATTACATAAAAAACATAAGTTTTTAGAATCATGAGTTTTGTTTGTAAGAATTACATAAATGAATCTTTTTTCCATGTTCAAGTACCCATGTTTGGGATTTTTTTGCGTGGGTGTGTCTGTGCCCTGAGACAATGGAGGGCGGCCATTTCTCATGTTTGGACGTCAAAGAATCCAAAAAAAATAGTCCCGTTCCCCAGTTCCGTCAACTAACACGTCAAAACAAAGCCTCAAAATCCAAAAAAATAGGAAATGAACCCTTTTTCCATGTTCAAGTACCCATGTTTGGGATTTTTTTGCGTGGGTGTGCCTGTGCCCTGAGACAATGGAGGGCGGTCATTTCTCATGTTTGGACGTCAAAGAATCCAAAAAAAATAGTCCCGTTCCCCAGTTCCGTCAACTAACACGTCAAAACAAAGCCTCAAAATCCAAAAAAATAGGAAATGAACCCTTTTTCCATGTTCAAGTACCCATGTTTGGGATTTTTTTGCGTGGGTGTGCCTGTGCCCTGAGACAATGGAGGGCGGCCATTTCTCATGTTTGGACGTCAAAGAATCCAAAAAAAATAGTCCCGTTCCCCAGTTCCGTCAACTAACACGTCAAAACAAAGCCTCAAAATCCAAAAAAATAGGAAATGAACCCTTTTTCCATGTTCAAGTACCCATGTTTGGGATTTTTTTGCGTGGGTGTGCCTGTGCCCTGAAACAATGGAGGGCGGCCATTTCTCATGTTTGGACGTCAAAGAATCCAAAAACAATAGTCCCGTTCCCCAGTTCCGTCAACTAACACGTCAAAACAAAGCCTCAAAATCCAAAAAAATAGGAAATGAACCCTTTTTCCATGTTCAAGTACCCATGTTTGGGATTTTTTTGCGTGGGTGTGCCTGTGCCCTGAGACAATGGAGGGCGGCCATTTCTCATGTTTGGACGTCAAAGAATCCAAAAACAATAGTCCCGTTCCCCAGTTCCGTCAACTAACACGTCAAAACAAAGCCTCAAAATCCAAAAAAATAGGAAATGAACCCTTTTTCCATGTTCAAGTACCCATGTTTGGGATTTTTTTGCGTGGGTGTGCCTGTGCCCTGAGACAATGGAGGGCGGCCATTTCTCATGTTTGGACGTCAAAGAATCCAAAAAAAATAGTCCCGTTCCCCAGTTCCGTCAACTAACACGTCAAAACAAAGTCTCAAAATCCAAAAAACTACGAAATGAACCCTTTTAACAATTAAATTTTTGGACCACTGAAACAACGCATTCAACTTTATTATGGGAATTAAACACGCCGTAAACATATAAAGGTTACATCAACAAAAAAACAAAAAATTAAACATGACATTCAGTTGTTTAGCGACGTCCCACTGACCTCGTCTTCAACATATTTAGTAAAGACAACTAAAATTTCTATTGGTCCATATTTTTTCCAGTAGTTAGATTGTACTAACACCTTCAGCAGTTCTTCGTTGGTGATCAGCTCATTTATTTCATATTTTATAACCGTATCTGAATACTCAAACCGAGCTGGTTGGCGGAAAAACAATCGTCTTACCGTTTGTGATTCGTGAATTCCAAGAGGGGGGATCCCTTTAGGTGCAACTTGCTTGATTAAATTCTTCAGTTCATCGATGGTACATGTTGAAGGAATTTGAAATTTCTTAGGATTTTTTCCTGTGAACGCGCAACCAACAAATTTGTTCTGCGGTGGCATGTTCCATTTGCCGTTGTAATACAGGATCGCGTCATGAATACGAGGCATAGTGCGTTCAAGTAAGTTTATTATTCCATCTGGTGTTCTTCCAACGGTGCATAATAACTCAATCGGACCAACACAAGAAAATTGATCATTACACATTAACATTGTGTTGACATCGTCATCATTTATCAATTTGATACACTCAAAGCGAATTTGGTTACCTGTATCGGTGAATGGCTTCCGGTAGTGAATTTCATCCAAAAATTGTTTGTCGGATAGCTGAAGGGTATTGTGTATTCTGGTTTTTAGGCTTGCAAAATCACACCTATTTGGTACTCGAATGGGCACCGGAGTTGAAGTTTGGAAGTAAACCCCAGTATCATTGTGAATAATCGATCCATTTGGATAAATGAAAGCCAACCTTGAGTTGACAATCGTCTGACTGCTAGTTTCTCCTAGAAATGCCATAGTTTGTGTATCAGTTGGGAGATTATTTGAAAGCAAGATAATGTGTGATTTAGTAGCCTAGTCTGCCATATATATAGATGGTTGTGACCGAGCCTTTGTTTAACTTTGTTTACAAAAAAATAGACACGCGTAAATGTGTAGTCAAGTCAGCCAATGTGTTGTCGCTAATGTGTAGTCAAGTCAACCAATGTGTTGTTGAGCGACTGCTAGTTTCAAAATGTGTACTGAAGTCAACCAATGTGTTGTCACGCTCAAACTGTAACACGCATGCATGTCATTATGTGTTGTCAATTATGACAATGATGTATGCTGTACGCGTAAATGATTTTTGTTGGACCAACAATTTCCTTGCTTAACCAAACGAGTAGTTGATAATATTAATTGGTTAGTGACGGGTTACAACGAATTATATCGCATAATGAATACAAATAAATAAACAATGAATGTTTAGTCTTCATTTAGGTCTACATAGTGTGTTTTGATTGACATCAAGCTTGTGTATTCCTGCATTCTACTAATATATGGAATTGCCCATTGCTTTGCCTGAGAATAACAATTGGTTGACCACAACAGCGCTGGGGGCGGCAACGGACAATGGTCTTTCAAATAAACCTGTTGTACATGAACAAACATTATATCATGCGCTGACCGTGCCAAACGAACAAGCGAAGTCATTGCATAATTGTTACACTAACTATATTCAATGTACCTGAACAAAATGATTTCCAAACACGTGACCGACACATATGATGCGGTGGCCAGAAGAGTCAGGTGGTGGTTGACTTCTAAGAGGGAAAAATGTCATGCTTTGTTGTTGGGACAACGATACAAGGATTACGTTATACCGTGAAGCAATCACATATCCTATGTCTGTTATATCCATCCACTTGTCCACACTAACCTGAATGAACCAAACATACACATGTAAGTAATTTAAACATTGTTATTAAAAAAAATTAACCTAAAAACATACCTTTGAAAATCCATCAACAAGTAGGGACAACTTTAATTGTTCAAATCTCTCTGTGCCACCGAAGAGGTTCACGTACTCATGCGACCACCTGCCAAGTTCTTTAAGCAATTCATTACGCACTAACGGCCACGAATCTTCCCCCATACCTAATAAAGCGCCAATGGACCGATATCCACAGTTACCGTCCGCTTTCACATCCACAACGTCACGAATGAAACCTTGAAAGAATGACGCAAATTGATCCAACATCGGGATGATCCTTGTTGGCTGACGCGGTTGAGAACATGATGCACTTCGTTTCACTGGAGAGTTGCTGCTTTGAACAGAATGAAAAGCATCAACATACTCCCAGTAAGACGGATCACGCTTTGTGGATGTTTGACTTCTTTTCATCGGTTTCTTCGGTGCACCTTTAGTGTTCACCTTTGATGGAGGAGGGCACATAGAGTTATGATCAGGGTATGCGATTTCTCGAAGTTTACTCTTCAGATTTACTTTGCCAGCCACATCAAGTTCATCAAACCTTTTAGATATGACCTCTATTTCTTCCTTGATGGTGACTTCCGTCTCACATAACCCTTGGTCTGAAAAGCAAAGTCTCCTCCAAAAAAGATGGACTGACTCTAATGGGATGCTGCTAGCAGTATACCTAGAAAGCTCACATGCACAAGGAAGCCCGTGCGTGCTTCTCATCACACAACCACAAGAAGAGAGATTGTTGCCGAGATAACGTAGACGATCAATCTCAGAAGCAATCTGATTTAAAGCATCCCTCGAAACCATCCCAAGAAGCCTCTTGTATAAGGTTTTTTTATATACATGGCCAACCACATGCGTACTGGTTTCAAAGGATGCTTTAATTTCGACGTGTTGCAGCGTGATCATGTTGTTCATGGCATCCCAAACACTACATAGGTCTCCAACGCTATTTTGTAGTACTCTTTTGAGAGCCCAATGAGCTGATTCAACCCTACATTTAAAATACACAACAAACATGAAAATATACAACAATTAAATACCATTTAATATTAATCGTTACTAACAAATAAAATCAGTTGTTAATACCTGTTTGTTGTTGTGTTGCCTAGGTGCATGACCTTATTCGTCCATGCTGTAATAAATTTTTCCTTGTGGGGGATAATCCATGTGTCGTTAACATAGTCAACGAACATCGGCCAAGGCGAACAAGCAACTTGAAACTTCTGATGTGACTCATGGAACTCGTATTCGGACGGACAATCAACCAAAGTACCCCAGTTATCCATTACATAGTCCCACGCATTTTTTTCCCCGATTAAAGATTTGCACTTCGCCTTCACATTCTTATCGATATGAAACCTGCACAACAAATTAGTAGACTCGGGAAACACAGTTTTCACTGCATTCATCAGTGCTAGGTCTCTGTCAGTGACAATAACAAGAGGGAGGCGATCGTGTCTTAAAAATAGGCCTCGAAATCGTTCCAAAGCCCATACAATATTATTAACACGCTCAGCCTCCAGATATGCAAACCCAGCAGAGAATGTCATCGCCGTTGGTGTCACTCCAACAAAGTCAAGTAGTGGGAGTCTGTACCTGTTTGTTTTGTAGGTACTGTCTATAAAAAACACCAGATGACATGCATTGCATAACTTTACTGCATCTGGGTGACACCAAAACAGATCACGCACCACAACTTCATCCTTCAATCTATGCCAATGAATGTATTGATCACGTTCGAGAAGCTTCATCAGATGCTGCATTTCGGTATCAGCTCCTCTTATTGAAGAACGATATGCACTTCTTGCATTGTAAATTTGCTTTATCGTGGTGTAACTGTCGGCATTGTGTTCCTTCAACGTTAGCAAGATGTTTTTCGGTTTCACCATCGACTTTGTCATATCAGCAATAATTTTCTTTTCTTCCTTAGTCAATCGCCCGGCGTATGGATGTCCAACTAAGGACTTCGCCAATTCATGATTATGAATCCCACATATCAACTTCACCATCCAACCTTCCCCTCCACGCACTGGTTTCCCACGAAGCCTGAAGGGACAACCACATTTCCTACTCCCGGTGTCTTTTCTAACGAATTCTTTATTTCTACACTTGTACGTACCACTCCTTTCACACCCAATTAACACAAATGAACTTCTTCCTCTGCTACCGGTCTCTGTGTCAGATCTCATAATCACTGCAACAAATCCATTTTCATGGGCAACTGTTCGAGCCCATTGCAAAACATCATCTCGAGTAGCGAATACCTACAACGCAACCCTAACACATTAATTTTCATACAAACCATCAATTCAACCAATGACTCAAATTATCTATGATTACCTGAGATGTATTAAAAGCATTTGAACAATCGACATGTGGTTCATTCACTCCACATTCTTCTTGATTATCATAATCATAATCCATATGAACTTCTTGTGACATCGCAAAGTCATACCTCCATTGATCTTCGTCCATCTTAAGGACATATGCATCATACACAAGTACATTCAAATTATCATATAACCACATCCAAAAATTTACTACACCTTAAATAACAAACATATTAATAGGACATATGCATCATACACGACTATATTAAAATTATCACTATATTCTAAATTTATAACTACATTATTTACTTAAACTAAACTTATCACTATAATAAACAACTAATAAAACATTTTTGTACCATTATACATTTAAGTTACCTAAATCATTTAATATTATACCATTATACCTAATTAAATTATCCACAACATATATAAAACAGAAATACAAAAAATTATAAAACAGAAATATATATATATATATATATATATATATATATATATATATATATAAAACAAAAAAATTATTAAATGAATTTTATTGTTATAAATTTTAATGTCCACAATATATACCATTATACCTAATTAAACAAATAATCCATTATTAAACAAATATATATATATAAATTATAAAACATAAATAAAAAAAAAAATCTAATAATTTAACACTTTCGGAAGAAGGTCTTCCGGATGTGTTTTCCGGCAACACTTCATCCGGAAAAGGCGTCAGTGCCTAAAATTTCTTCCGCATACACATTTTTTTTACTACTTTTCTTCCGGAAAAGAAAAAAAACACCCATAAAAGCGTACCTCCAACAAAATAGGAAGAACAGCCACTAACAAAACTTCAAATACCGAACACGGGACCACCGAATCTCTAAATACTTCACGGGACCACCACCAAAATAGCGAAAGCGCAACCGGAAGAACACCAAAATAGCGAAAGCGCAACCGGAAGAAACAAAGCAACCGGAAGAAACAAAGCAGAAGAAAGCGAAAGGCAGTAAAAAGAAGCAAGAAAGCGAAAGCGCAGTAGAAAGAAGCGTTTACGCGTTAATTTAAAGAAAATTACACAAGGGCAAAATCGTCATTACATACGCATTAAATATTATTTAATTTTTTTTTAAAAAAAGTTCAGTTCCGGAAGAAGGTTCTTCCGGAAACTTCCGGAAGAAGGTCTTCCGGACGAAGTTTGTGAGTACTTCCGGAATTCCCAAATTCTTTTTCCGGAAGAAGTCTTTTTCCGAAAACTTTCCGGAAAAGCTTGTTCCGAAAAGTTTACGGAAATACTTCTTCCGGAAGAAGAATTATTGAAGGGCAATTTTGCCACTTCACTGTTTGCTGGGTGCCCCAGCAATAATGCTGGGTGCACGTAGCAACTCCCCGAACACAGCCTACTATCTTTTTTGTTTTCTTTTATCAGTTTTAGTGTTAATATAATACACATTCCATATTTTTACTCTTGAATTGCATAGTGTTTTTATTCTTCGCTTGCTGCATTACTCTTGCTGTATTATTGGTTTATAGCTGCTAATTCTTAAATATTTGCAGTACAGAAAATATCAGAGTTGACAACGAACTCTCCACACAGTCCTCCACTACCAAATTCCTCTCACATACGTGGCATGGCAAACTTTGAAGAGTTTGGGTTTCATTTTGGTTCTTTTGCCTCGGTCCAATGCCAGTCCATATTCATTTGCCTGATAGCCTCCACAGTTGATAGGTCCTCACGATCACTCGTCTCTCGATACACCAATGTGACCAATTCAAGTCCATTAGTCACAACACTAACAAACAGGAAAAATTACACGAGACAACAAAAGTAACTGAGAAGAACAATCGCACTTCTCAATACTCTTTTTGCAACCAACCCCAAAAAATGAAAGCTTAATCATTCGTTATTTATTATACGTGATGAAGCTTTCAAGTGGCAGGTGAAACAAGAACAAATTCAATCAAGGATCTTCCTCGATGTTATCTTCTTTATACGGTTTGGCCTTCTCAATGGACTTCAGAGCTTCTTCAAAAGATTTCTGAGTGCAAAAACAAATTAAAGTACAAAGGAACAAGTCAGTATCTCTGCACATAAATCATAAGGTTAACATGGAACGGAAGCTTAAAAAATTATACAGAAAATTTCCAAGAATCAATTACTAAATACTTGTTTTATACACGTAAGCAAAGATTTCATTGGGTTGATTTGCTGCAATCTCCCACTTTTTTTTATTTTCTACCACAGTATGTAACTCACTAAAACCATTCACATCAGTTTGTCATTGGCTCATGCCAAAAAAAAAGTATTGTCTAGCAATGCTCATGTCAAGTATATTTAAAGTTTTATATGTCCTATCTTCTAAACTAAATAACAGTAACATACTACAGTGTTTTACTATTAATATAACATTAAGTTTGCTGTAAAAGACTAGACAAGATAAATTAGGGATAAAACATCTAAGATTCTTAAACAATTACATGTGAAACTAACTTAATATCAAGTTTGTTTAAAATTCATTAAGCCTGTAGGCTTAGCCATAGTTGATACTTGACAAGAGCTTGCAACATCCTTACAGTTGTGATGGCCTGGTATGGGGTGTGAGGGAAAAGAAACTGAGCTAGACAAAGCATAGTTCGAAGACCAGCAGCTGAGATTTCAAAAAATGCAGAAGTGAAATTGACATAATTCAATCAGGCCAGAGACCTTAACCAAACTGAGCCCCCATCCTTCAGTTTCACTTGGTAAGACAAAACCCAGTATCTACGCATGCAAGGTAAGTTTGATAAGGGTGCAAAAATAGAGATAAAAAAAATGTGGATCAGTTTTCAATACGAATTTTCTAATTACAATGATTCAGGAATTTTTCACCCTCACCCTAAGGTGAATTTGGATGTAATGATTTTATTAAGAAAGCTTTTCCTTTGGTGTGGACACAGTTATAGGAGTTAGCAAAAAACTTCACAGCAGGAAAACTCAAAGAAAAGGAGTGGTGACAAGTACCCTTCTATTAATAGAGTACATAAGACTAGGAAGAAAAGTAAAGGGAAAAGCTAGGGTAATGATTCACATAAGCCAGAGTAGAGGTGGAAAGCAACATGCATAGGGGATTTTCTTTGACTAGCCTATAAGGCTAGCAGCAATAGAGAGGAGAAAGAGATAGTGGCGTTCTGTTAGAGCAGAAGGGGAGATAAATGTGACTGTGAGGCAAAAATGGGAGAGAGGGTAAGCAAGGAGTTGGTTGAGGAGTGGGATTTGGAAGAAAGCTTGGCCCTCACAATACTAGCAGTATCTGACTCTGTAACTTTATATTTTAAGATTTTGTAGTATGTGTTAAATACCATTTTTCTGCTATTCAGAGCAGGTTCCTATCACGCATTAAGTTTTCATATAGGCAAACTTAAGCTAGATTGCAAAATAGTAGTTGTTTGAATGAGAGGTCAGTTGCAGGAAGGAGAATTTGTAGAACCTTCTAATAATGGTGTTGAAATTAGAGATTTAGGTATAGGAGGAAGGGAGGAAAAGAGAGAATAGAGAATGAATAGACCAGACCAGTGCAGACCAACAAATTCCTGTCAAGTTCACAAGCCAAATGGAAGTTAAGCCTACAAAACATTCCACCAGAAATCTACTGTTATGCCTCTTGCTTTCATAGTTTACAATCTTTTGATTGAGGTTATATTCCACAGAATCGTAATATGGTGAATGAGTCAATAGCTAATTTTGCCAGACAAAGTGATCTCTGTATCTTACTTTGAGTCATTAAGCATCTTTGAGGAGGGATTTATCATATGAATGATTTTTTCTTCGCATTAACAAAAGAAAGCGCATACATGATTGAGAACAAAGAAAAAGCCCATGCTTGTGGATCATTTATATGTTACAGGATATGTACTTTCATAATTATCCTGAATAAATGAAATAAAGACAAAAATAAACCTGGAAAGTGGTACAGCAAAATCGGAAGATTAAGAAAAGAAAAAGGAGAGAAAATCAAAATCTTACCCCAGAATTTTGCATTCTCCATAAGGATTCTCCACCTGAATCAATGACAACTATCCCACCTAATATAGCTCTGAACCAAAATCTTTCATCAGGTTATTGGAAAGATATTTTTAAACAAAGCATCTAAGCACTCGATAGTTATTCACAAATAAAACTAATGATAAGATGGAGTGATAGAAGCAAATTTGATTTAGTGCTTATGTAACGTCCCCTAGAATATCCTTTTGCATGATCCATCATCATCAAGAATATTATAGGTCCAAGAGGAGTTTTATTCATGAACTCAGTATCCAATATAACAAGAATTGTTGAATTCATGCATATATCTGGATAACTGTTTTCAGATTCAGCTAGTTTTCAGGTTGTCCTATCATCATGTATCCAGTTAGAGGTTAAAACAACAAATATTTAAAATTATGAAGAAGATATGCATAGTAAATTCAACAGAAATTGAATTTAAATTTTAAAAGAAGATGGATTAAGAATGACATGTTTTTTTAAAGTTAAATTACTTAGTGGGTCCCTGGACTACTTGCAAATTTTCAAATAGGTCCCTAAACTACTTTTTTAATTAGGTACCTGATCTGTCAATTTTGTTTTAAAAAATTGAGTCCCTACAGTTTCTAAAACTGCCACAATTTTGTAAGGAAATTATCTCACTCTCACAGGACTCTAATTTATTATACAAGGTTGATAAGCATCACCAAAATTATTAACTAAGAATTAAATTTCACGTTCAAGGATGATATATATGCTAATAACAATAGGCAATAAGTTGTGAACGGAATCAGCCAAAAAGAAATTACAAAGTACTAGGCAAACAAATCTAGCAAGATATCCAAAGCTGCCATCAGGATACAAATCAATTCAAGAGAATTGCTAGCAATACTATTGGTTAAATTTATCGGAAAATATATAACTTTGTAGGTCCCATTTCATATTTAATGAATCACACTCAATTTTGTAATTTCCAATAAATTCTAACTAAACAGTGAAGAGTGTGTTAGTAGAACTATTGTGTTACTGGGTGTGTTACTAGCATTTCTCTTCAGCTAATAATCATCTTCATATCAAAATAACTCAAAACAATACATAAAACATCTATGCCTGTAAGAAGCCAGCCACTAATTATCAAAATTCAATTGAACTAGAAGAAAATATCTTGCTTCCTAGCATCAAAATACGACTTGAACAAACAGCAATAAACAATCACAAAGAATAAGGACAATGCATTACGCTGCGAAGCCGAGATTGAGAAGCGATGACCGCGCCGTCAAAATCCGAAACGCGAGTTCGAACTTGGACGCGAAGCCGCCGCCGCCACCAGACCTAGGTTTATACTCATAATAACTGTTCCCACTCCTACCGTATCCGTAGCTATACTGAGAATAGTAGTTGTTTCCGGTGCCGGCGCCGGAGCTCCGCCGGAAATTGTAATCGGCGCGCTTGCGATCGTCCATCAGAACCTCGTAGGCCTCGGAGACCTGCTTGAATCGAAGTGTGGCATTTTCCCGAACGGCCTTCGGCGATTGCGAATGCTTGTCCGGGTGGAACTGGAACGCTAGCTTCTTGAACGCCGCTTTGATCTCTTCCTTGGTCGCGGTTCGGTGCAGGCCGAGAACCTTGTAATGATCCATTTCGTTGGATCGGATCGGGATCGGGATTGAGTTTGTTTTGGATTTTGGTGCTTTCTAGGGTTTCTCTTGGTGTTTTTCTTCCCCTTTCTCGGGGAATTTTCTCGGGAAAGTAGCGGGTTAGAAACAACGGAAGGGGTTCTTTTTCTGTCTCTGTCTGATTTTGCGAATGGGGAATCGGAAGAAGGGCTATTCATGGAGGGCAGCAACACAAGTCGTGGCAGTGCGGTGGCCGCTTCTTTCTTCGGCGGGTATAAATTTAAATGTTTTCATTTTTTTAGAGGAATTTAATTGTTTTAATTAAACTTTAAATTATTTTTCTTATTTATATACATTAAAAAGATACGTATAACTAGGACAAATTCATCAGGTTGATTAATCTTTTTATATTCATTATTTTGTCGATAAATCTTGAGATAATATATTTAAATTTAATGTATATAACTTTTATATAAATAACATTTTAAATTTTCTTTTATATCAAAATATATTTTATCTTTTTAATTTAAAAGTTTAAAATATAATATATTTTTTAATAATTATATTTTATTTATTTTGTGTTAATCTATATTTATATTTTTCCGTTCCATAAGTAATCATTCCAAGACAAATAAATTTTTTTATCAAAAAACTCTTAGATATTTATATTTAAATTAATGTACACAACTTATAAGAATGATGTTTATACTATTTTTATTTCAAAACTTTCTTCATATTTTTAACCTAACAACATAAAAAAGTATATTTTTTTAAATAATTCAGTATTTTATTTATGTTGTGTTAATCCATCTTTATATTCATTTCTCACATGGATAATCATTTTTAGACAAATTCATGGGGATGATTTTTATAATTATTGGTTTTCTATGTTAAAAAACTCTTAGATATTTATATTTAAATTTATTTTACAATCCTATATTTAAATATAAATTTAATTTATACAACTATTGATAAAAAAAAATTATAAAATTTTTATATGAATGGTGTTTAAATTACTTTTTATATGAAAGCATCCTTCATTTTTTAATTTGAAAATTATTAAAAAAATACATTTTATAAACTCTTATATATTCTATTTATGTTGCACTAGCTAATCCATATCTATATTTATTTGTTGCTCGACTATCCATACCATGACATATCAACTTAGGTGATTTTATATATATAAATTCTTAATTTTTTTGTTTCAAGAGTCTCTATATTTGCATTTAAATTTAAGGCATGTAAATTTATACGAATTATGTTTATTTTTATTTTTTATATCAAAACATCCTTTTAGTTTTTGAAAGTATAAAAAAATATTTTTTAAAATTATTATATAATTTATTTATGTTATGTTAATGTATATTTGTACACATCTATAACACGGGTAAAATACACACACACATATATTAAACTATTAAATATCTTATTGTGTTGTGTTAATTCATATTTATATTCATCCGCAACACGGGTATCCATGTTAGGTCAAATTCATTTGGGTAATTGTTTTTTATAATTATTGGTTTCTTATGTCAAGAGACTCTTAGATATTTATATTTAAATTTAATGTATACAACTTTTATATTAGTCGTGTTTAATTTTCTTTTTATATCTCAACATACTTATTTTTTAATTTGATCGTATACAAAATTATATTTTTTAAAAATTATTATATATTTTATTTATATCCCACTAATTTGTATTTATATTGGTGCATTGCATAGGTAACCATACTAGGGTTAATCAATTTAGGTGATCATCCTTTTTTATAATTATAGATTTCTGGAAGTTGAGAGAGTATTTCACAAGTTGTACTTAAAAAAATCTAGAGTTGACCCACGTTAGGGTGGACGTGACAAAGAGGGGCTCCATGATCTCACGCACCGAGCTATAAGTATCTTTTGTTAAGAGGACGCGAGGGGGGACCTACAAAACAAAGGACTCTGACGCTTAAGTAAGTACGTGAGTTAGGTGAGAATGAATGATGTAAAGGGTGAGATAGAACCTACTACTTATAGAGTGGAGTAGGAGCTTCGGGTCCTTGTTTGTAGGGGTTGTTACGCTGGTGTAACAACCCTTGCAGATAATTGCTAGCTTGTAGATAATAGCTAATAGATAAGTCATGGCTTATAGATAATGTGTAGCTTATAGATAATTAAGTATCTGTCACTTGATGAGGAAGTTGTAACATTATCATTAATATTCAAATAATGAGGTATTAGAGATAACATGTTGGCCCAACAGCTCGACTGCTAAGGGTGATGCGTCCGAGCTCCTGTGCCAGGGATAACGTGTGTGTTGGAGTGCTATGTTAGTTGCCACATCCATTTTGTGGATCCTGGACAGTACATAAGCCCCCCAAGCTTTGAGCCAGCTTGTGAGTGAAAGAGATTGTCTGGCGTCGAGGGAGATTGTCTGGTGTCAAGGGCAGTAGCCTTGACAAGTAAGAGGGTCACGAGTTTCTCAAGCCCCCAAAGCTTGGACAAGTGTTGTCCAATGTTGAGGGTGGTAACCTCGACAGGTGCGAGAGTTGCAGATTTGTGAAGCTTGTCAAGCCTCCTAGCCTAGACAAGTGTTGTCTAAGTTGCTTCTGTTAAGTTATCCAAGGTGGATGCACTTTTCGTTTTGCATGCAAGGTCAAACGTGTTGTGTAGAAAAGATGTTTGTATTTGACAATTTTGCCCTTTTCTGAACGTTGGGGAACGTATTGCAGACATACATTTTGATTGTCTTTTGCTGCAGGCGAATGTAGCACACACACGTTACTCTTGCATACGTGCCACCCGTGGAGTGGGTAAGCACAAGACACGTGATATGTGGGTGAGTGGAGATGCATCATGGTGCAAAATTTTAGGGCATCATTTCAGCTCTCGCCAATTACCGAAGAGTCGTGCCTCTACTTTAAATGGAGTTTACATTTGGGGTTTTTTTTATCACCGCCATTTTTGAATTTTTGCTTTCTTTTCTAAAATCTCCTTGCATTTTGCTTACGGTATCTGTGATTTCCCTTTCTCTTGTGATTGTCTTCCTCGCTCTCAAGGTACACTCATTTCCATAATGTCTTTCATCTCTGACTCCACCATAGGTATGGGCGGTAGCAACTCTAGAGGTTCGATTCAGCAACCCCTGGTAGACTGAGAGGTCATCTAATCGACGGCTCCTCCTCATAGAAGACTCGCCATGGGGCTTTTGATAGTGAGTCCTCTTCCTTGGAGAGGTTGGAAGACTCGCACCGTGTTGGCGGAGGCACTTCTTGCCTCTGTAGGAGGGCACAACCTTCTGTATCCTCTTTGGACGGAAAACCCATTCCAGTCACCATGATCCTTCCCCATTCTGCTTTTGGGGGAGCGAGAACGAGTGGTGGTGGGGATGTTAGGGTTTCCCCTCGTGTGCTTCATAACCATAGTGTTGGGTCGCCTTCTTCCTCTCCTATCGTCATTGGCTATGAGTGGGTAAGGGACAATGTTTTGAAATATTGCTTCTTAGTGTCATGGCTCTAGAACACCAATTGAGGTTGGCTAACCCTGAAGACTCCTGGAAGATAGTCGTCAAAGCCTGGGGGAGTGATGATTTCCTTTTCTGAGGGTAGTGCTAGGTTGTCTGCCCTTCTTTTTCATGTACTAATTTCTTTTTGAAGTCATGGGTTTAATTCTTCCCTTGAACTCTTTTCAATGTGTTCTACTTGAGCACTTAAATGTAGACCCCTCTCAGCTCGATCCCAATAGTTAGGCCATAGTGAGGGCCTTCGAGGTCCTGTGCCCCTTTTTTTAACATCCAACCTAGAGTGTTGGTGTTTTTTTTCAAATGAAATTAACAAGGAAAATAAGCTAGGTATCCCTGAACAACATGTTCAAGAAGTTATTCAAGTTTGATTCAAACATGTTTCATTGCTTCAAGGACCATTTTTCCAAAGTCTTGGCAACTAATGTCGTGGTTGATAGTTGCCACTGATGTTCAACCGGGATGGGGAATCTCTCTTCCTATTCTACTGGCAGTCAAACCCTACCAAGTTCAAGTCTTTTGATGACGATCTATTGACCCTAGTGTTTGCCCTGGGCCTCATTGGCCGTCCATGCTACGGTTGTTGTTCCTGCTCCTCCGACTCCTCCTTCCAACTCAGGAGGTTTTTGTCCCCCTGCCTACAGTGGCTACAACACTAGTTTCTTCGATTGCCTCTATCGTGGCTTCGCCTTCCACCATTGCTACACCATTTTTAACTGCTGGGAGTGATGACCACAAATGCTCTAGAAATGTCGCCTCCTTCTTCTTAAAAAATGTGTCGCCTTCCTCCTCTTCTCACCCCAAAGTCTCCCAGGATCATGTCTACACTTCTCGCGATACTAATTCAATGTGGAGCATGGGATATAGGTCGGAGTAGATAACCCCGACTGGCTTTGTGTCTTCTTTTGACAAAAACCTTATTCGATTGGTTGGGGTTCAAAATGCAACTGATTTTGCAAAGGTCTTCCTCCAGAGAAGTTTGGTGATCCCTAAGAAAAATGAACAACAGCACCAGGAAGCTCTAAACAAGGTGGCATCCTTAGAGGTTGAGGTTGTAGCAACCCGCCTCGTCGCTACAATATCACTACTCTAAAATGCAACATTTTAGTTTTAGGTGAAATCTCCATTAATTTGATTATGAAAATGAGGGTAAAATTTTCACAATATATATTCACCAAACAATGCACAAATATGTGAATAAATACACACACACACACACACACACACACACACACATTAAACTACTTTACATCATTCACATGTCAAAACATAATTCAGTTTTTACATGTATCTAAACCTGTGATTTACATGCCCAAATAAAAAAGAATCAAGGAAACAACTACGAAAAGTTGATAACACAACACAACTTTCTCCCAAAATAAATTCCAACATTATCACGTCGGCTTGGCGGCTCCAATAAAAGAATCTCCCTCCAACATCACCTACTGCTACTTATCTGCTCCAACGAATGAAGGTTCACGATCATCATAGGTACCAACCACACAATACACAATTGCAAGGGTAAGTTTATTATAAAAGATCAACAAACACCAGATGAAATTGATTAGCAAGAAAGCATTAACAATAACCATAATCATTCTCAATAATCCATCAATTCAACATACACTTAACAAACTAGTCATCAACTTTTTCCATAATTCAAATCAATTATGCTCAGAATGATGCATACACCTGACTCAACTCTCAAATGCAATGTGGTACTATTCGTCAGGAAATAGGCTAAGCGTGTCCACATAACACTCTCACTTAGGAAAACAAGGCAGTAAGTGTCGAGGTCACTCGGTCGTGAATAGGCAACTTTCCCCCATGGTGATCAGCCTGAGTCTCAAGAAAGTTCCAAACCAAGTGACATGCCCCCAAGTACCAATATTTTTCCTCATGAAAAACTCCAGGTACTTATTGACAAAGTTTATACTATTTCCATGCAATTATGAAGTTTGAAACATGGGCACCATTAATGCACTAACCGTGGATAGTTACAAATTCTAAGCAATCCCCTTCCCTCTCCAGGGCTATCCAACATGCTCACTGCATCCCCCATGTACATACACAACATACATCCATCACAATGACATCATTAACATCATCTCATCTCAATGTCATCAAATTTTCTTGAAAACCAACATGCACATGGATAAACATACATCCCTATAATTGGGTTCTCTAACCCCAACTACGGTATCAAAAGCTTTAAACAAACAATAAACTCCCCTCACCTATCTATATCTCTCTGTTAGTTCCTCGTGCCGTTGTTCTGAGATCTCTTAGGTTCACGTCCTTTGGTCCAAACGCAGAGCTCTTGATCGAGGTCGTACCCGAATCAAATAAACATGAAAATGCAGTAACTAGGAAGTGATCCTAGGTCGTTTCCCAACGAGCAATGAAAAACCAAGCATTCATAATATACTTGCAGTAACAGTAACGATTGGGGGGGGGGGTTTGTTTGTTTTGTGATTTAAGGAGCAGAACAAGTAAACTGGAATACGAAACTAATAATATTAAAAATGGGTTGTTTCCTCTGATTCAGAAGCCATTCTCTTATCCTGGGTTATGGAGAATTCGTCCCTAACAGTTAACCACTTAATCCAACCCTATTTCAATTTACTAAGCGAAAATCAACTTAGGGTTGTCAATACGTGATTAGGCACCACATACACCAGTTAGCCCTTCGTCCATTAAGCATGAACACAAGTTAGGCTCAGAGGCAATTAATCAAACACGAAGCGTGCACTGATTAATGTTCACAAATTTGGGTTAACTGGTGAAGGGAAAACTGCCAGGGAACCACATTATAAACGAAACCTCAAAGAGAGTTGGGCTTCATCCTCAAAAGGAAACAACACCAGAATATTTAGCCTTCCATAGATTCAAACAGAAAACGTAAATGAAACATAAAGCAGAAACGTAAATGAGACAGAAACGAAAGTGAAAACAGAAACGTAAATGAAAGTAGAAGAAGAAACAAGAACGATATTGTAATTAGAAGCAGAAAATGGGAAATTGCATTAAGAACGAAACAGTAGCATTCAAGCAGAAAAACGTAAAACCCTAAACAAAGCTCTGAATAATGAATAACATAACAGAATTGCCTTGCACAAATCCCAAGGCTGCTATTTAAAAAGAGTCACTCAAAGTCATTGGGCCCTATTACAATACTCTGGCCCAAAACGAAATAAACACTGAACCACATAAAATAAAATTGCGAAATTTCCTAATTAGAAATTAACTAAGGTAAGCGCTGCTTTATTTGCCCTCTTCAAGTCCACAACCAAAATCCGGATTAAACCCAATGTTTCATTAATTCCTTAAATTAGATTAAAAACATCAAATTAGCTAAATGAGCCCAAATAATAAAACTGCCTAATTAATTGATAATTAAGACCAATCAGTAATTAAAATGGTGCAAAAAGGGTTTAGAAAATAGAAGAAATGATGGCACATCAAAAACCCCCCATACTTAGCCTTTTGCACTCCTGGGAAAAATGAAACAAAGAACAAAATCCAAGGATATCCAAGAGAGATCTTATTTAAGATCTTATTCACTCAACTTTATTGCTTTTCTTTTTCTTTTTCGATTTTTTTTTATGTACGTAGCCTTTGAGAAACAACATCTCATTCAACATGTCCAACATTTAACCAATATACAATGTACATCAAGTATGGCCCAAAATACATCATGAAGCATAGCCAACAAAACATGTTATCCAATGAAACAAAAACCCCCACACTTATTCCCAAAACAATTCCAAAGCTCCAAAATTCCTTAAGGATATGGTAATATCATGGTTTTTCATTTAAGGCTTGTAGTGAGCTTCAAAACAAGGAAAGGGAAACAAGGCTCAAAAGGGCTATCAAAGGAATTAATTCAAGGTAAGTCCATTTGGCTAGAAGCTTATGAGAACAAAATTGCCTTAATCATTTCCAAATATGCATGTGAATTAGGAAGCATCAACAAGAATCAAGCCAAGGCTATTGTGCAAGCAATCAATGGGGCAAAACACACCAAATGATTATGATGATGGATGGCTCAACTTCTCACAAAGGTAAACTCATCACTTTCAAATTAAGCTTTCAAAACTATCATGACAGTAGAAGAGAATCAAGGATTTCAAGTCACCAAATGTCAAGAACTTTTATTTTCAAAACAATTACCCATTTCTTGAACATATCCTATAATTCAAAGAAAAACATGCAAAGTCATACATGCACACAGAATTGACCCAAAATATTAAACTAGAAATCCGACGAAACTAACAACATTAGCACAACTAACAAATTAACAAAACCAACAAAACTAGCAAAACCAAAGAACACTCCCCCCCCCCCCCTCATACTTAAACAACACATTGTCCTCAATGTAGCACAATTAAAAGATTGAAAACAATTAAATCATCCAATAGAATCGGACAAGTGTAATAAAAGAAAAGAAGGAGATAGGAAAAGAAAAACTCCCTAAGTCATGGTGGAGGAAGAGTAGGGTGGAGTAAGGAAGTCTCTTCCACCACTGCGTCCACTAAAGAAGGGTTCGTGAGGAATGGCTTAAGTCGATGTCCGTTGACCTTGAAGCTCTTATTTGTGGAGCCGCTTTTGATCTCAACTGTACCATAAGGAAAAACATTAGTAATAACAAAAGGACCAATCCACTTAGACCTCAACTTACCACTCATGAGTCCAAGCCTAGAATTATACAATAACACTTTTTACCCAACTATGAAGTCTTTCTTAACTATCATGCTATCATGGAACTTCTTGGTCTTTTCTTTGTAGAACTTGGCATTCTCGTAGGCTTCTAGGCGGATTTCATCTAACTTACTCAGTTGCAACTTTCTTTCCTCATCAGCTTGATCCATAGAGAAGTTGCAAGTCTTCACTGCCCAGTATGCTTTGTGCTCAATTTCCGTTGGAAGATGACATGCCTTTCCAAAGACAACCCGATAAGGAGACATTATTATGGGTGCTTTGTAGGCAGTCCGATGTGCCCAGAGAGCATCATCAAGCCTGGTACTCCAATCTTTCCTGCTTGGCTGCACAATCTTCTCTAAATTTCTCTTGATCTCCCTATTAGAAATTTCTGCCTGTCCATTGGTCTGGGGGTGGTATGGTGTGGATACCCTGTGTACCACCCCGTACTTTTTAAGCAGGGCATGCATTATTCTGTTGCAAAAATGGGTTCCTTGATCACTAACAATTGCTTTAGGTACTCCAAACCTGCAAAACAGATTAGACCTGACAAAATCTGCAACAACTTTAGCATCATTAGTTCTAGTGGGCTTGGCTTCCACCCATTTTGAAACATAGTCAACTGCAAGGAGAATGTAAACATAACCAAAAGAGACAGGAAAAGGGCCCATGAAATCTATACCCCAGACATCAAACACCTCACAGAATAGCATAGGTTGCCGAGGCATTTGTTGTCGCCATGTAAGTGTATTTCCTGCTCTCTAACACTGCTCACAAGTGCTGCAGATCTTCCACGCATCTTTAAAGATGGCGGGCCAATAAAAACCACAATCAAGCACTTTGCGAGCTGTCCTTTGAACACCCAGATGACCTCCCGGTGCGGAAGAATGACAGAACTGCAGGAATGAGTCAGTCTCATGATCTGGAATGCATCGTCTAATTACCTGATCACTGCACAATTTCTACAAGTAGGGGTCATCCCAAATAAAATACTTAGCATCACTTTTAATTTTATCTTTTTGGGCTTTAGATGCTGAGGGAGGAAAAACAGAAGCAACTAAATAATTGACAATGTTAGCAAACCAGGGAATAGAAAGAGAGTCAGAAATACTATACAGTATATACAAATGATCATCCGGGAAATCATCCAGAATGGGTGAAACCGCATCCGTTACACGTTTGATACGACTCAAATGATCAGCAACTAAATTTTGTGCTCCGCTCCTATCACGGATCTCCAAGTCAAACTCTTGGAGCCAGAGCATCCATCAGATCAACCTAGGCTTAGAATCAGCCTTCTTCAACAAGTACTTTAGAGCTGCATGGTCAGTATAAACAATAATGCGGGTACCAAGAAAATAAGATCGAAATTTTTCAAGAGCAAAAACTATGGCTAGAAGCTTCTTCTCAGTTGTAGTATAATTCGCTTGGGCAGCATCTAAAGTCCTAGAAGCATAGTATATCACCCTGGGCAATTTATCAATTTTCTGAGCAAGGACAGCCCCCAATGCATAATTTGATGCATCACACATAAGCTCAAAAGGGGCTGTTCAATCGGTTGCCTGGATGATGGGGGTGGTAGTCAGCGCTCTTTTAAGGCAATCAAAAGCCTCTTTGCATCTGTCATTAAAGTCAAACTCCACCTCCTTTTGCAACAAGTTGGACAGTGGAATGGCTACTTTGCTAAAATCCCTTATAAAGCGCCTGTCGAATCCTGCATGACCAAGAAAAGATCGCACCTATCGCACACAAGAGGGGTAAGGCAATTGTGCAATAACAGAAATTTTTGCAGGATCTACTTCAATACCCTTATTGGAAATAATGTGGCCTAAAACTATACCTTGCTCAACCATAAAATGACATTTTTCAAAATTTAGAACAAGGTTAGTTTCAATGCATCTATTCAAAACTTTTTCCAAACTATCCAAACAACCATCAAAAGATGATCCATACACAATGAAATAATCCCTAAACACCTCTATGCAATTTTCTAAGAAATTAGTGAAAATACTAATCATGCACCATTGGAAGGTACCAGGGGCATTGCACAGGCCGAAAGGCATCCTCCTATAGGCGAAAGTGCTGAAGGGGTAGGTGAATGTGGTCTTTTCCTAATCCTCAGGAGCAATAGTAATTTGCATATAACCAGAAAAACCATCAAGGAAACAGTAGTGAGATTTACCTACCAGGCATTCAAGCATCTGGTCAATGAATGGCAGGGGAAAATGGTCCTTTTTGGTAACCTGGTTCAGCCTCCTATAGTCAATGCAGACTCTCCAACTGTTCTGCACCCGAGTAGGAATCAGCTCCTCCTTCTTATTTTTGATCACTGTGAGGCCGGTCTTCTTCGGGACTACCTGGACGGGACTCACCCATTGGCTGTCGGAGATAGGATAAATGATTCTAGCTTGCAAAAGCTTGGTTATCTCCTTCTTATGCTTCTTGAGAATAGACAACAACTTCTCCTCTTGCTCATCAGCAAGGGAGGCAGATATAATCACTGGAAAACTTTTGCTATCATCCAAGTAAGCGTATTTTAAATTTGATGGCAGAGGCTTCAATTCTGGTGTGGTCGGCTGGATAGTGGTAGAAGGAGATGGTTTCTCAGCCTGTAACTCATAAAGAAAGTCAGAGGTATGTGTACTTCCTGAAACATGGTTAGTCCTATCTGACTCTATAAAATCAATCTCGAGAGGTAAAACACCACCACCAGACATGCAATCAATATCACTTTCAGATTCACTCTCAGCATCAAATTCAGACATATGATCAAGTACAATTTCAGACTCAATGTATGAAGAGTGAGAGGCATGCAGATTAGAGTAAAGATCAGTCATGTATTCATCAACAACATGGTCAATTATTTTAGCACGAAATACAGAAAGATCTTCAAATGGGTATTTCATAGCATCCAGAATATTAAAATGAACAGTTATATCACCAAACTCCATGGATAGTGTGCCTGCATATACATCTATCTTAGTTCTAGCAGATTTCATAAAGGGTCTGCCTAGAATGATGGGAACTGATCCTTGAGAAAATCCATCCTCCATATTCAAAATATAAAAATCAACAGGGAAAATCAGTTCACCAACTCTAACTAAGACATCTTCTATAAAACCAACAGGATAGGCAACACTTCTATTAGCTAAATGAATTACCACATCAGTTGACTGCAAGGGACCTAGAGATAGAGAATTAAAAATAGACAGAGGAATAACACTAACAGAAGCTCCTAAATCTAGCATGGCATTGTCAAACTTACTATTCCCTATAATACAAGGTATGCTGAATGTACCTGGATCTTTACATTTTTCAAGAATTTGGGGAACAGATTTACCAATCAATGCGGAGACATTTCTGCCCATGCTAATTCGTTCACTTCCTTTAAGCTTCCGCTTATTAGTGCACAACTCCTTCAAGAATTTAGCATATCTTGGAATTTGCTTTATTGCATCCAGCAGAGGTATGTTTACCTCTACTTTTCTAAATGTTTCCAAGATCTCTTTTTCTGCCTCTTCCAATTTTTTGTTGGAAACTGCTCTTGGAGGGAATGGAAGAGGGATGTGCTGCTTCTGCAAATCAGATTTACCAGTGGAAGATTCACCTGCACAGAAATTGTTAGGTAAATTTTTGTCATCACCTTTTTCTGGAGTAGAGTGAAGTTTAGTAGGTTCAATTGCAGATGAGGAAGGTGCTGCGGGTTGAGGTCCTTGACACTGCTTTCCCGACCTCAATGAAATGGCACTGACATTTTTGGGATTTTGGACAGATTGAGAAGGCAAATTGTCAGAATTCTGGGACTGTTGTTGATTTAATTGTGTAGCCAATTGTCCCATTTGATTGGTTAAGCTCTGAATGAAGGCTCTGGTCTCTTGTTGAAACTGCATGTTCTGCATGGTCATTTGCCTCACAAGTTCTTCAAGGGAAGGTTGTGGAGGAGCCTCAACTGTTGGCTGTTTCTGGGGCTGTTGCTGTTGTTGGATTGGTGGAGGAATTTATGGTCTGCTTGGGCCAGCAACATTTTGGAAGGAAGGAGCAGGCTGCTATTGTTGTTGCTGAGGGCTAGACCATCTGAGATTAGGGTGATTCCTCCATCCAAGGTTGTATCTTTTGCTGGAGAGGTCATAATTGTTCTGTTGTGGTTGATTTTGCTGCTGAGGTTGAGGAGGTCTATTGTAAATATTTACAGCATAAGCTTCGGGCTGCTCAATTGCTCCAGGTTGCTGCATGGAAAGGCAAAGGTCTATATGGTGGTCAGTAGAGGAGCACAAACCACAGACTCTTGCGACAGGTACAGATTTCTAGTTCAAGGCCAGCTGGGTTACCAAGTTAACCAATGCATCCTGTTTGCCTTCAAGCCTCTTAGTTTCAGATGATGCAGCTGAGTTTGTAGCTACCTCATGCACTCCTCTAATGACTATAGCATCATTTCTGGCGCTAAACTGCTGGGAGTTGGAAGCCATCTTCTCAATTAAATTTCTGGCTTCAGCAGGAGTCATGTCTCCAAGGGCTCCACCACTGGCGGCATCTATCATACTTCTCTCCATATTACTGAGTCCTTCATAAAAATATTGGAGAAGCAGCTGCTCTGAAATCTGATGGTGAGGGCAACTGGCACATAGTTTTTTAAATCTCTCCCAGTATTCATACAGGCTCTCTCCACTGAGTTGTCTAATACCTGAGATATCCTTCCTGATGGCTGTGGTCCTGGAAGCAGGGAAATTTTTTTCTGAGAATACTCTCTTAAGGTCATCCCAGCTCGTGATGGACCTTGGAATGAGGAAAAGCCTTCAGAAATATGTGATCCTCTTGGACATCTGGGGGTTTCATGGTGGAGAAGACAATATGAAATTCCTTAAAATGTTTGTACGGGTCTTCACCTGCAAGGCCATGAAACTTTGGAAGCAAATGAATCAGTCCAGTTTTAAGAACATATGGGACATCCTCATCAGGGTATTGGATGCACAAGCTTTCGTAGGTGAAATCAGGTGCAACCATTTCCCTTAGAGTCCTCTCACGGGGTGGAGGCTGTGCCATGTTCTCAGAATGTTCAAAATCAGAATGCTCAGAATCAGAATGCTCAAAATTATAATGCTCAAAATCAGGATGTTCAAAGGTGTTCAAAGGAGTTGCACTGAGCGTGCTTGTCTCGCTTATTGAGCTATTCAAAGGTGTTATTTCGAAAATCTCAATGGTCAAAACATGCAGACACGAGTTATGAACCTATAATCCAAATTTGAAAGTGATCCAACGGTTAACGAGTACAAGATCATGGTTTTACTAAAATAGGTTTTGGGTCAATCTCAAAATCACACAGTTCCAACACAAATCAATCAAATTCCACATAAACTAACATCCATACCAAGCAATTGCAAAAGGATAATTCACACAACACTTCAACTAATCCAAATTAATCAAATAACACAAGAAATACATCAAACATCTATTTTCAGTTATCAAAATTTCAGGGCGTTACAGAGGTCACCAAGTGGAGGGCTACTACTCAAATTGTTTGGAGAGTGGAGTGCCCCAAACTGGCCAATGCACTTTTGCCTTTGTTGAGGCCATTCGGTTGAACCACCAATCATCGTCTAAGGTTAGTGGTGTTCTTGCGAAGCTATTGTGCACCAGATTAGACGGTGATGAGATGTTTGAGTGTTGTAAGGATTTTCATAGAGAAAGAAATCTCTTGGCTAGTGTCATACCCTAATTTCGTCTAAGGACTATCATTCATTGATCTTTTGATCCTTTCTAGTTGACTTACAGTGTTAAACTCCAGTTATTGTGCAAAATAGATTATCATTTAGTGTTTTGATCAAGAATGTGAAAAATACTAAAAAGGAAGGGCAAAAGGGTCTTTTTATTGAGTTTGCTGGACCCTAGCTTGCCCAGGCTAGCCTCTGGCTCGCCTGGCTACCAAAGGACTTCCATGTTAAGTAATCAGCTCCTGGAAAGACCTAATGGTTGCCTTTATTAGGCAGAATAAAAAGGAGGGAGGAACCTATCTTGTGACTACCGTTCCTACATGGTCAAATTTCCCACCTGCTCAACAATATCAATACTTAGCCAATATCAGCCCTTCTCATTATCCACCACCCTATCAGCCAAGAACATCCAATTATCCATAAAGGTCACCCCTAAATCAACCACAAAACCCACTTGTTACACATCCGATACCAAACACCACCCTTAACACAAACCAAAACACCAACCAAGGAAGGAATTTTCCAGAAAAGAAGCCTATAGAATTCACCCCAATTTCGGGGTCGTATGCTAACTTACTCCCATATCTACTCAATAATGCAATGGTAGCCATAATCCCAACAAAGGTTCCTCAACCTCCATTTTCCTGAGGATACAACTCGAATGCAACATGTGCTTATCATGGAGAAGTTCTGAGGCATTCCATTGAGCATTGTATGACCCTGGAACATAAGGTGCAAAGTATAATTGATGCATGCTGGCTAAAATTCGAGGAGGACAATTGCTAGTTGTTAGTCGCCTTATACGACTAACTTTTGTATAGAAATTATTTTCCAAAACCTGTATAGTTCCCCAATTTATGGTTATTTTGGAGTAATCTTGTAAATAAATCTTGTTTTATGGTTAAAGCTATCTCCAGAACAATTCCATTGGATTTAATGATGAAATATGTGCATTTTTAGGTGAAAAAGAGGCTAAGTCAGGAAGTGCTAAAAGTGACAATTGAACTTAGCTCATCAGTGGGCTAAGCGAGCATCCACCGCTAAGCACAACTTCAGCGCGCTTAGCGCAACAAAAGAATCTCGTAGAGCATCAGCATTAAGGCCGCACATTAAGCGCGAGATTAGTGCGCTAAGCGCAACAGGTGTCTTCAGCCAGGCCCAGCGCAAGACTGGCGCTAAGCCCAAACCCACTTACTCGCGCTAAGCGCAACGTCGTGATTTCAGAGCCTATTTAAAGCCTGTTCTATGAAAAATTAGGCTACATACACTTTAGACATTCTTTTGCTCAGGCTTGTGCATACTATTCCAGATTGCCTATTTTAGGAAAAGAGCCCCAGGAGCAGCAAGAGGAGCAGCTTGTGCATTGAAGCCTAGGTTTTGTAAATTGAGAGAGATTAGTGAGTTGGAGAGTGAGTGTGAGATGCTGAGAAAAGGAGGAGGAACCCCCCTTCTTGTGTAAGGAACTATCATTCTCTACTTTTAATCTCGTTTATTGTTAGGGTTTCTTTGTAATGACTGTCTAAACACCCTAGTTGGGGATTTCTAATGAACAACTGATGTAAATACTTAATATCTAATTGATTATGTTTTGTGTTCAATGCTTCCTTCAATGCTTAATGTTTGTATGCTTTTGGCCTGATCATCCATTTGTGTGCATAGTTAGGTGACTTTAGCATTGGGAAATGTATTGTTGCCTTAGAACTTGATTGAAGCAGGATCAAAACTTAGTCTTACAAGAGGGATCTACAGATGAAGCTTAGGCTAAATTAGGCTAAACTTTCATAAGCTGCTTGAGCTGAGTCTAGTCTTACAAGAGGGATCTGTGGACGAAACTCAGTATAAGTTAGTCTAAACCTAAGAGGGCCGTCTAAATTGGGCCTAGTCCAACAATAGGGATCTAAGGACGAAGCTTGGATTGATTCGGTCTAACGAAGGATCGAGGTTTAGTAATTTAGTCTACAACATAGAACACAAGAGCATGATTGTTTAGAGAAATATATTTATATGCATCGGCTTGTTTGTTAGAAAGACCCAACATTTCTACCTATTGTGGTCACTTTTACTTACCTTGCATTTTATAGTATTTAGCATAAAGGTTTAGTTTAAATTCTGTTTGAAATTATCAATCATACATGTTCTCTCAACAATACGTCATTTTTGAACTTAACTCAGGCTAACATTAGTTCCATGTGTTCGATACTCGGATTCATCCGTTTTAATTTTTAAATATTTGACGATCCGGTGTGCTTTCCGGTAAACCCCCATTGAAATTCTCTTGAAACATAATTGAGCAAAAAGTAACTGCAATGGGGAGTCAACAAAGTATTTATGGCACCGTTGCTAGAGAACTAAGCTGTTAGTAGAGTTTAGTTCAGTTTTGCAACATTGCTTTATTTTTGCTTTCTTTGATTTATTGATTCTTTTGACTAACATAGTAGTTATAGCACATTCATTGTTCTTTTGAACTGGATAACTGTTGTTCTATTTTCTTGTATGCAAAGAAGATCTACTACAGGTTATTTGATCCCCATTGATTTGGAGATTAATGCCACTTGTAGAAGGCGTAATCAAGAGAAAATTAGAAATTTTTTGCAGGATTTAGAAGTAGCAACAATTCCAGAGGAAGAACCTCAATCTTCTGAGGCATCTTCTAGTTTTCCTATTGCAGGACATTCTCATTTAGATCCTATCGAAAACCATATCATGGCTGAAGAGCCAAGAAGAGTCACCCTAGAAGATTATTCAAGTTCTAATGTGCCTCAATTTTTCACCAGGATTGCACAACCAGAAGTTCAAGCCCCAACCATTACATATCCACCATCATGATTTAGTTGATTCCAAATAATTTGTTTCATGGATTACCAAATGAAGACCCATATGCACACTTAGCCACCTACATAGAAATATGCAATACTATTAGGTTGGCTGGAGTGCCTGAAGATGCAATCCGATTGAGCTTGTTTTCATTTTCTTTATCGGGAGAAGCTAAGAGGTGGCTTCATTCATTTAAAGGAAATAGTCTTAAGACATGGGATGAGGTTGTGGAGAAATTTCTCAAGAACTATTTTCCTGAGTCTAAGACTGTAGAAGGCAAAGCCTCCATCTTTTCTTTTCACCAATTTCCTGTTGAATCTTTGAGCGAGGCCTTGGAAAGATTTCATGGTTTATTGAGAAAGACTCCCACTCATGGATTCTCAGAACTGATACAACTCAACATTTTTATAGATGGGTTAAGACCGCAGTCCAAGTAGCTATTGGATGCTTCTGCAGGTGGGAAAATCAAATTGAAGACCCCTGAAGAAGCCATGGATCTCATTGAAAATATGGCTGCAAGTGACATTGCTATTTTTAGAGATAGAGCCCACATTCCTACTAAAAAGAGTTTATTGGAGCTAACCTCCTAAGATGCATTGTTGGCACAAAATAAGTTTCTGTCTAAGCAACTTGAGGCATTGACTAAAGCACTAAGTAAGTTGCTAACTCAAATTCATTCTGCATATACTTCACATGCTTCTGTTTTGTAGGTTGCAGGATGTACCATCTGTGGGGGAGCTCATGAATCTGGATGTTGTATACCTATTGAAGAACAAACCACACATGAAGTCAATTACATGGGAAATCAGCCCAGAATCAATTTTAATGCAGGTGGATTTTCTGGATTCCAACATGGCCAACAATACGATCAACAACAGGGACAATGGAGGAACCACCCTGGAAATCAATTCAATAGAGATCAAGGTGGAATTTATAGCCTAAGTGTCACACAAAATTGGAGAGAAATTTGAATTTCAATTCAAATTTCACTTGAATTTGTGGAGCCAAATTTTGGAGCCAAAATTTCACTAATTATGATTAGTGAATTTCACACACATGTGAATTTCACACACTAAGTGTCACACACATGACCTCTATTTATAGCCTAAGTGTCACACAAAATTGGAGGGAAATTTGAATTTCAATTCCAATTTCAATTGAATTTGAAATTGAATTTGTGGAGCCAAATTTTGGAGCCAAAATTTCACTAATTATGATTAGTGAATTTCACACACATGTGAATTTCACACACTAAGTGTCACACACATGACCTCTATTTATAGCCTAAGTGTCACACAAAATTGGAGGGAAATTTGAATTTCAATTCAAATTTCAATTGAATTTGAAATTGAATTTGTGGAGCCAAATTTTGGAGCCAAAATTTCACTAATTATGATTAGTGAATTTCAGTTATGGTTCAGCCCACTAATCCAAGATCAATTCCAAGATTCTCCACTAAGTGTGCTTAGGTGTAGTGAGGCATGTAAAGCATGAAGGACATGCACAAAGTGTGACTATATTATATGATGTGGCAATGGGGTGTAGTAAGCAAATGCTCACCTCCCCTTCTAAAATTTAATTGGATTGGGCTTCTACCAATTCAATTAAATTTATTTCCCAACACACAGATCAAATATTCACTTAGTGCATGTGAAATTACAAAACTACCCCTAATACAAAAACTAGTCTAGGTGCCCTAAAATACAAGGGCTGAAAAATCCTATATTTATAGGATACACTACCTACATTTTGGAGCCCTAAATACAAGGCCCAAAAATAATGAAATCCTAATATAATATGTACAAAGATAAGTGGGCTCATACTTAGCCCATGGGCCCAAAATCTACCCTAAGGCTCATGAGAACCTTAGGGCATTCACAGAGGGATAGGCGCTTAGCGGTTGATGGATCGCTTAGCGCTGCTCTGGTCGCAAGGAATTGGGCTTAGCTGGCATGAGTTTCGCTTAGCTCAATGAAACCCAATTCTAGCCGCAAGGAAATGAGCTTAGCCGCGATGCATCACGCTTAGCCAATGAATGCAATGAGCTTAGCGAGCAGGCTATCGATTAGCCCAATTCAGATCAAACTGAAATTGGCTTAGATCACCCTTGCCCAGCTTAGCGGACCAAATCAGCCTGAGAGGCAAGGGTTGAGCGCTAAGCGCCAGAGACTCTCGGCTTAGTGCATGACCAAAGATGCGCTTAGCGCGAGGCTTGCGTTTAGCGAAAGGATTGTTTTCCAAAAAAATATTTTCTAAGTTATTTTTCAGTCCCTTCTTTAAGAAATTGAAACCCTTATATCTATCATTCAAAAATAAGCTGATATACCCCAATGTCATGATGATGAAGCAAGTTCCACATGATATAATGCATAAAATAAAACAAACTAACATAAATTAGAACTGGGTTACCTCCCAGGAAGCGCTTCTTTAACATCATTAGCTTGACGCGTTTACCTCAATGGGTGATCAAATGCACAATGCTATGTGCTCTTGTGATTCTTCACCATGGTATAGTTTCAACCTCTGGCCATTTACTACCCATGTTATGTCAGGATTCTGAGATTGTGGGTCGTATAGCTCTATTGCACCATAAGATCAAACTTTCTTGATAATAAAGGGTCCAGACCATTTGGATTTCAGCTTACCGGGAAATAAACTTCATTTCCTACAGTCTTACCGGGAAATAAACTTCATTTCCTGCAGTCTTAGCATCATTCTTCTTGATAAACTTCACCACAGTCTTAGCATCATTTCTTGAAGTGGCCATAGCTTCCACCCCTTTAGACACATAATCAACAGCTACCAATATGTATTCATTTTTTGCAGATGAAGGAAATGGACCCATGAAATCAATACCCCAACAATCAAAAACTTCAACTTCCATAATGTTTTGCAGAGGCATCTCATTCCTTCGGGAAATTCCCCCCATTCTTTGACATTGGTCACTGTCACAACCTACCTTTTGGCGGGAGGGCGACGCGTGATGCAATCCTACCCCGCAAGGGCATTGGATAGAAGAATCCAAGTAGATTGGGCCAGAGATCCAAGGGAAGGCCCTAGGGTTCTCATGAGCCTTAGGGTAGATTTTGAGCCCATGGGCTAAGTATGAGCCCGCTTATCTTTGTAAATATTAGAATAGGTTTTTTCCTTCGTTTAGGCTTTATATTTTGGCCATTCTAGTAGTATAGGGCTTTAGCCTTGTATTTCGAGGCATTTTGAGTAGTCTTTGTAGTAGGGACTTTTTTTGTATTTTCATGTATTTTGTCGTGGGGGTGAGCTTAGCTATTATAGGGGGTGTGTAGCTAAGTTCTAGCTTCTCATCTCAAGGAGGTGAGCTTAGCTATTAGAGAGGTGTGTGTTGCTAAGCTCTAGCTTCTTTAGGAATCTTTTCAAGGAAGCTTCTCAAGGAGGTGAGCTTAGTTATTAGAGGGGTGTGTGTAGCTAAGCTTCTCAAGGAAGTTTTCTCAAAGAAGCTTCTCAAGGAAGTTTTCTCAAGAAAGCTTCTCAAGGAAGCTACCTAGTCTATAAATAGAAATATGTGTAACACTTGTTGTAACTTTGATGAATGAAAATATTATGAGACACACTTCAAAGTTCCACTTTTCTCCCTCTTTTATTCCTTCAATTTCGTGCTCCCCCCTTCTCTCTTTCTTTTCCTCCATTAAAGCATCCTCTTCAAGCTTCTTATCCAAGGCAATTCTTGGTGGTGAAGCTCCTTCTTCCTTGGCTTATTCCCTAGTGGATGGTGCCTCCCCTCTCCTCTTCTCCTTTGCCTTCCGCTGCATCTCCATGGTGTAAAATCACCATTGAAGGACCTCATTGAAGCTCAAAGATCCAGCCTCCATAGAAGCTCCACAAGCAAGCTTCCATCCAGTGGTAATCAGAGCACAAGAGCTTCAAGTAGGTGCTCCTTAAACCTCCATTAATTTTTTGCTTTACCTTCTCTTCCATTGTTTTTTCTTCATTTTTTCTCCATGTATCTCCTCAAATGTCTTGTGCTAAATGTTGTTAACATGATTCTTTAGAGTTTTCACCGATTAAACTTGCTATAGAAGCTAGATTTAATTTTCTATGGTTCAAATTTCTTGTTCTTGTTCTTGAACCATGAATTGTGTTGAGTTTAGGTTCCTTTGAGTTTTGTCTTGTTATTTTTTGTGGCTGAAACCTAAACCATAAAATTCTTACAAAAATATTAAAGTAGAAGAAAACCTCAAAAATTTAGAGTGACTTGTTCACCTATTGTAGTTTTGTCATAGAAGTCATGTCTAGTCATGAAACTTGTCACATAAGATTTCTTATGTTGTGCTGAATTTTATTTTCTTGTTTCTTTGTCTAACTCATTTGCTCATGAGTGTATGAAATTGTTTTAGCCTATTATTTGATTTGAGTCAAATCTTTCATGTTAATTAGTCCTTAACATGTTCATGCAAAATTATTAGAGAGTCTTTGATTGTGAACCTTTTCTTGAACTTTTAGGTTTCCTTATGATTGTGTCTATTGTGAATTTGAGTTTTGGTGATTGAATTGCTGGCTGAAATGTTGATCCTAAGTGAATATTGAACTCCTAAAACTGTGGTAAACAATCCTAGTGAGTTCAACATACATAGGAAGGTTGAAAGTAAGCCCAAGGCAATCAATGTACCATGCTTAAAAAACAAAATCGCTGGTGCTGGCAGCTTGGACATACAAACTTGTAAAAATTACTGAGAATTGGTTACTTCGAATTTTGAGCTGAAATTTTTACTGAATTTTCTAGACATCTGGAAAAAAGCTAGAAAAAAAGAAACAGGTTATTTAGATAAAAGGAAAAAATACTAAAAATCACACAAGTTGGCGGGAAAATCAGTATCCCGGAAAAGACGTGATCTACGGACTTGAAGTGAAAGGTTCGGGAGTTGTATTTACATCCGAGGAAGGTATTAGCACCCCACACTCCGTCATAAGAGATGACAGCCTTTAATCAAATATGCAAATATGACTTCAATTTATGTTATTTTCCCTTTTTACGTTCTTATGTCTTTTTATGCCTTTTTATATTTTTATCTTTTTGTGGTCGACAAGGCTGTTTCCCTTTGCTCCTATGTATTCCTCAATTGTGATAAGGAAATCAGACCTATGTAGTTCTTCGAGAACTAAGCGTTGGTTAAGTTGTTTTTTTTTTCCCTTTTTTTGCAAGATATGTTTTTATTGAATGAAAGGTCATTTAAGGGGTTGGACCATTAAATAATCTTTTGATTCTTTTAAAAGGAGAGAAAACATTAAGGCATTGGACCATTAATGATCTCTTATTATTTTTTGCAAGAGGTAATAAAGCTACGTGTTGATTTTAGGCCTTTAGAAAATCTACGTTTAATTAATAAAAGCGGAAAAGACCATTTCAAGGTGTTGGACCTTAAAAAATGGCTTTTTTAGGTGATGACAAAAGTTTAATTTATGAATTGATTTTAGCCTTAGTTTCACTTTGGTTATTAGTCAATTCGATTGAGAAAGAAAAATCCCAAAGAAAAACGTCCGATTGATTTTTTTTTTTTTTTTTACTAAAAGATATTTTTTGATTATTATATTATTATTTTGCCTCTTTTTGGTTTTAAACGTGGTTACGGCATGACCGAACGGTCGGATTTCATTTTAACATAAATTAAAGGATGTTATAATACGAATGATCGGTGGAAACTTATTTTATTTTTGATTAGGCGAGAAAATGACTTAAATAAATGTCTAAAGCACGTCAAAAGGGGGTACGAAAAGTAAATCAAATGAAAATAAAAGCATGCGAAACAAATGAGGACCACTAAGGGTACATAGAATGAATTGAAAAGTTCGATTTCGGGAACTTACCTGTTGAAGACCGAAGAACGACGAAGAACGAACGAAGAACGACGAAGAACGATTGAAAATCTTCGCGAAATCACCAACGGAAACGTCACGGAAGTGTTACGGAAGCGCCTCGGCTTGGATTTTCTTCACATAAACAATTTTTCTCACTAATTTTAAGTGATCCTCAGATACCAGGAGGGTTGAACATTTTTGTTCTTCCCTCCTTCCCCTATTTATAGGGAAAAGAAGGAGAAGCTTGCCACCCAGCTCGCCCAGGCGAGCTAGGTTGCTTTCCCCAGAAGGCACCGCCTTCTGGAGAACTTCCTAGAAGGCCCAAGTGGGTTTGGTTGCTATTTGCATCCCTTGTTTACTAAATACACCCCTTGCCTTTTTTTGCTGATTTTTTTTCCGTAACGTTACAGAATTTTACGAATTACGTAACGATACTTGTTTTCTTTCCGTAATGTTACGAAACCTTACGGATCACGTAATCATCCCTTTTTTGGCTTCCGGGATGTTACGGAACTTTACGGATTGCGCACTAACACTTCCTTTTGACTTCTGGCATGTCTCAGAACTTCACGAATTGCCTAACGATGGGTGCCAAGTACCTCGAAGTGGTCAAACGAGGGTCGCATCCCAACAACGGATGGTCCCCGGACAAAATTAGGGTATGACAGTTGCCCCTCTTTACTTGTCTTTTATTGGAGATAAAAGGGAAGTAAAGATAAGACACTAATTTCATTCGGGCGAAACACCATTCGGCCGGTGAATCTCCCTGCCAGCGGAACCTGCAAAATTTTTGAAAGTGATCAGTACCGACACATCATCTTGATACTGTCGAATTCGTTCCTCTTGGTTGACACAAGGCGCAAAATGACCATAATTTATCTCTGCGTGTCCTCGGACACGATCGAGCCTGGGTGTCAAGGCGCAGAATGACCATAATTTGTCTCTGCGTGCCACCGGACACGATCACCTCTGGATGGCGAAAAGGTGTGGGGAATGACCATAATTTGTCTCCGCCCACCTCTTGACTTACTGTCCCTGAATGACAAAGGGCGCAGAAGGACCATAACTTGTCTTTGCGCATTTATCACTCAACTTGCTGCTCCTGAATGACAAAGGGCGCAGAATGACCATAACTTGTCTCTGCGCGTTTATCACTCATCGAGTCTTACAGATAGCAAAAGCGTGCGGATGACCATAATTTATCTCCGCATGTCATCAGGCCCGCAACCTCTGGATGACAAAAGGTGAAAAAGTGCAGGACCAAATGGTTCCTGCATGTCATCGGGCCCGCCGCCTCTGGATGACAAAAGGTAAAAAGTGCGAGACTAAATGGTTCCCGCATGTCATCGGGCCCGCCGCCTGTAGATGACAAAAGGTAAAAAGTGCGGAACCAAATGGTTCCCGCATGTCATCGGGCCCGCTGCCTCTGGATGACAAAAGGCACAGAAGATGACGTTAGTCTTTGCGTGCCATCGGACACGATTGTGTCTGAATGGCGAAAAGGTGTGCGGAATGACCATAATTTGTCTCCGCATGTCATCGTGCCCGCTGCCTCTGGATGACAAAAGTAAAAAGTGTGGGACCAAATGGTCCCTGTATGTCATCGGGCCCGCCGCCTCTGGATGACAAAAGCGCAGAAGACGACGTTAGTCTCTGCGTGTCATCGGACACGACTGTGTCTGAATGGCGAAAAGGTGTGCGGAATGACCATAATTTGTCTCCGCATGTCATCGGGCCCGCCACCTCTGGATGACAAAAGTGCAGAAGACGACGTTAGTCTTTGCGTGCCATCGGACACGACTGTGTCTGAATGGCGAAAAGGTGTGCGGAATGACCATAATTTGTCTCCGCATGTCATCGGGCCCGCCACCTCTGGATGACAAGAGACGCAGAAGATGACGTTAGTCTCTGCGTGCCATCGGACACGACTGTGTCTGAATGGCGAAAAGGTGTGCGGAATGACCATAATTTGTCTCCGCATATCATCGGGCCCACCGCCTCTGGATGACAAAAGGGCGCAGAAGACGATGTTAGTCTCTGTGTGCCATCGGACACGACTGTGTCTGAATGGCAAAAAAGGTGTGCAGAATGACCATAATTTGTCTCCGCAAGTCACATGACCGCAGGGTCAGTATGACAGAGATTGTGGGGCGGCCGACAAAAGCGAGGCTCTTGCTCCTATGTATCCTCAATGAGGAACTCAGACCTACGTAGTTCTGGATAACTTGTGAGACTAAAAATAGTGTCGGCATTTTCTTCACTAAAATGCGAACATGCTTTAGTAAACAGACAAAACTTCCAACTAATCAGAGCCACATATGCTTTTCGGATGAAAAACAATGTGTATACCGAGGAAGAGGAGTATGCTGATGAAATCTTCTCATAACCATAAATGAGATTTTGGATGTTAGCATTTTGTTTCTAAATGACCATTTAGAGGAAACACTGGGTTCAACAAAAATAGAAGAAAATCACTCAAAGTGTATCAATCTCACACAGGTAAGTGTTTCATCCTAATTCCGAACCATAGATATGCCATGACTTGATTTTGCAAATCATTTCCTATCAAATCAAAGATTACATGCGTGATCATGGATCAATAGGACCTTTTTCTCGGGAATGGTTTGTTTCTTGTGGGAATTTTGGCTTTTGAGTGTTCTTGGCCTTTTCCTTTTCTGTTTAGTTTGGTGTGAGGCGAACAAGTCATCAACGCACAGGATTTTGGTTGGCAATTGAAGGGAGAGGACCACTTTAGGTCATGGTTTCCTTTCTTTTTGTTTACTTGGTGGTAATTCTGTATTTTTTCAGATGTTGTCTGGTCCAAAGACCTTTCTGCATATTTCTTCTGTTTTCTTTCGATCCTTGATCGGGAATTTTCTTTCATTTCTTTTTTGCTTTCTCTCAATCTTTGATTGGGAATTTTCTCTTTTTGTTTTCTTCCGAGGGCAAGGATTGACATTCTCACCCTGGGTCAAGGTTTATGGTAAGTTGGGATTTGGCTCAAGGTTGTAGAACGGCTGGACATGATATATGTCAGGGTTTGGTTTGGTTCAAGGATAAAAGGGGACGTCCCACATTATCTCCTTGACACAAATGCAAAAATGATGATTTGGAAATTTTATGCAAAACTAGTCATGCATGCACCTATGTGGACACTCAAGTGTCGAAAATTTTTTGGTCATGTGATGCTAGGGCTCATAATTCATTTTCTCTACTTTAGTCAAGCCAGTATTTCCAAAATACGTTCTTTTTATCAATTTGTGCATTCATCCGAGTCTATTTTGGGTGCTCGAAAAAACTTTCACAGCATTTACCCTTCAGGTGTATACACATTTTTTCAAAAACTGGTTATGATCAGTGAAAGAAAAGTTGGAAGTTATCTCTTTTCACAAGCATGTTGTTTTCTAGCTACACAACCTTTTTTTATTTTTATTTATTTTCTTTCTTCCTTCTTTTTCTTTTCTTACTTGCTCTCTTTTCTTTTTCCTCTTTTTTCTTTTTTAAGTTATTTATCACTTGTTCATTTCCTCCCTCTTTTTTCTCTCTCTCTTTTTTTCCTCTTTTTCTCTCTGAAATGGTCGTGCGGACGAGGGCGCACACTACCTACTTACGTCTAACCACAAGGTAAACGAAAAACGTACGAAATGGCAAGTCGCAAAAACGGTGACGAAATAACTGGGAGCCATAACGCCAAAAATTTCTAACAGAAACGAACGATAATAATAGTAATGTTAGTAACCATATGAACAAAAATAGAAAATAATAGTGTCAACAGCAATATAGACAATAACAAAAAAAACGTCAATAGCAAACTAATCAAAAAATAGTAATGTCAAAAAAAGGTGCGGTGACCTCGGTCACGTGGCTCCGCATCCTCCCAAGAAACCGAGCAAGTTCGTCATCTCCTCACCCATGCGGGCCTCCCCTGCATCGTCGGGAGCTCCTGTAGGTGCCTCCCCTGCCTAGGCCTCGGGCCAATCTCCGGGCTATGCGACCTCAGCCCTAAAATGATCTGGAGTAGGGCACGCAAAAGGAGCGAAACCCTGGCCCTGTTGACTGAGGCTGAGCTGGTAGAGACACATGTATCTGCACCTGCCCCTGGTGGTTGGCCGCCTGCTGGCAAACCAAGTGCTGTAGATACCGCTTCATGCCTAATGACCCAGCGGGATCAACCTGATGAGGTGGTGGCGATGCGTCTGCGGCCTGCGGTGCATCACCCTGCGCCTGCCTAGGCATGCAATACTTCTCAATGAAGACCCGGGTGATCGGCAGTCGGATCACCTTACTAGGAGTGATCAATGCCAGAAACCCCAGGGCCCTGTTAGACTTATTCGGGTCTAGAGGGTGCCTGGTGGGTGGCATACCTGCAAATAAATAGATGGCGTCAGCAATCAACTGAGCCACATGGATGCTCATCCGTGTCAGGATGGCATACACCAGCTGACACTTCGACAGAGGAAGGTCGGAGTTATGATCACTAGGCAGGACATTGCTGAGTAGCAATGTCATCCACATCTGGGTCAAGGTGGTCATGCTGGTGCGCATGATCCGCACCCGCCTCCCTACAGCGGTCCGGGCGAAATCCTGGCCCGGTGTGCATAATAGCTGGGCAATGGCCTCCTCGTCGAACCCATCGGCCCTGTTCCTCCTCTGACTAAACTCGCACTCCTGGCCTTCCTCCAACACTAACGGGTCACCCAAGAACTGGCCGAGGGCATCTGCGTCAAAGGGAATCCACTGACCCCTCACCCATGACCGCATGTCCCGCACCCCCTCTTCTGTGGGTCAAGCATTAGCATAAAACTCCAGGACTATATCAGGGTCAAACTTAGCCATAGGAGTGACCAGCAACGTCCAATATCGGTGAGCTATCTCCTCCTGAAAATCTGTGTACTCATCGTCCCTGAGCTGGACGCGTCTCTCTCTGTGGAACGACCATCCTTTGATGGCCTCGAAGCGCTGCTAGTGCTCGGCGCTCCTGAAACGGTGGCTATCAAACTTTGGGGCGGCACTGGTCCCTTTAGTCGCAGCGTCCCTCCTAGATCTCTTCGCGGAAAGCTTTTTCGGAGCCATTTCCTACAAGGACAAACATTTGGAAAGTTAGTTTACAAGGAAATACCAATCATTACGAACAAGAGCCAAACAACACTTATATGGTGTGAGTGTCAACCTGCACAAAACAATCATATTGGGGCATGTGCTATTTTATGACACATATCTATATACATGCATTTATACACATATAAAAATTTTGGTGAAAGGCATTTTATGACACACATCCATGTATGTTTTTGACAAGCAATTTCATGCTACATCCCACATATATGCACATTCTTTTTTGAAAGGCTCCTTATGCTACCTACTCACAAATATACATATTTTGAAAGGCATTCTTACGCTACCTATCCAACATATACAAATTTTGAAAGGCATTTTTTGCTATATATTCACACACTTTGCAAGGCACTTTCATGCTATATATTCAACATATTTACATACTATTGAAAGGTATTTTTCATGCTACCTAGGTGCAAGGTATTCCTCATGAGGCAGCAAATTCAAATTCTAGTCAAAAACCTCTCAAACATGTTCTAATATTCATGCATCTTTTACATTCAAAACCAAAAACTTAGATTCCTAGGCTTAAGTCATGCTTTTGGCACTTTAGTCTAGCTTCTACAAAACTGCCCACACACTCATAATGGCTGCCATATGTGCATAATTTGTTCCACAAGCTAAGTTTCACAAAATCATGTGCAAATGCCATTGAGGCATTTCACCGAACACTTGGTGGGCGCATGTTTAGGCATGAAAATCAAAGGAATGGGGGCAATGTGGCATGCCCCATTACTCCAGAATACAACCTAGGCCTAAGGCCATCCCTTACAACCCCTTAATTCATCAAAAACAAGCAACAATCCAAGGATAAATCCCTCATGTTTTTGAGCAAATACATGCAACTTAGAGCACCAAAATACATCAATGGAAAGCTAGGGAGCCCAAGAATGAGGTACTTACTTGTTGGAGATGAATAATAGTACAAAATAGAATCAAAAACGCAAAAAATGGTGACCTAAGGGCTGCAAAACTCGTGAATCCCGTGAGCCTTTGTTTTTTGAATGAGGGGGGAGAGTTTTTTAGGTGCATAAACCTTCCCCCTGTGAATGTATGCATACATGATTTTGATGATGTCAAAGAAGAATCTAACAAGGCTGCTTCAAATGATAAGCATTTGCTTCAAGAATAATTCAAGATTGCTTCAACAAACAAAGCCTTGTTTCAAGAATCACTAAAGACCAAGCCTTGCCTTAAAACAAAGTGCTTTCAAGACATGCAAGGCTCTGGTAATCGATTACCAGGAAGTGTAATCGATTACCAGAAGACAGGGTTGAGAAATAGCTGTTGAAAAAGGTTTTCAATTTGAATTTTCAACATGTAATCGATTACCATATGTTTGTAATCGATTACCAGCAACGAAATTGAATAAGAAGAATGGAAGAAGAATTCTCTCTTCAAGAGAAGAATATTACAATGAAGATCATGTAAGAATCCTTGAAGATTTTGCAAGTGTTTGATCAAGGATTTCTTGAGAGAGCATTTGACAATGAAGTTCTTTTGGAATCTCTCTCATTGTCTTTTGAGAGGATAAGACATTTTTGCCAAGCAAAACTCTCTGCATAAAATTCGTGCCCAAGTCACCTATTTATAGGCCTTTGATGGCCATTCACAAATCTAATGAAAAGATGTGACTGTTGGCAGATTTTCTGAAAACTTTCCACTGGTAATCGATTACAATGTTTGTGTAATCGATTACACAATTATAATTTGGAGGGTTACGACTTTTGAATTTGAATTTCCAAAGTTTCGTTGCTGGTAATCGATTACAAACATATGGTAATCGATTACATGTTGAAAATTCAAATTGAAAACCTTTTTCAACAGCTATTTCTCAACCCTGTCTTCTGGTAATCGATTACACTTCCTGGTAATCGATTACCAGAGCCTTGCATGTCTTGAAAGCACTTTGTTTTAAGGCAAGGCTTGGTCTTTAGTGATTCTTGAAACAAGGCTTTGTTTGTTGAAGCAATCTTGAATTATTCTTGAAGCAAATGCTTATCATTTGAAGCAGCCTTGTTAGATTCTTCTTTGACATCATCAAAATCATGTATACATACATTCACATTCTCCCCCTTTTTGATGATGACAAACATGTGATTTCTTCTTGACACCATCAAAGCTTGCATGATTTACATCTCCCCCTTTCTCAAGCAAATTCTTCTTGATATCATCAAAATCTTCATGATTTACATTCTCCCCCTTTTTGATGATGACAACCACCTGTAGGTTAGGAGCAACAACACAGAAAAAATATCTATTCGCATATAGTTTACTCCCCCTTGGTTTTGCAATGATTGCTTATATGAGACAGTTGAAGATTTCATATTTTTCATATGTAAACAAATTGTCTCATAAACAAAAGATAATTTTTCTTACTATTTTATCCTTTATCTTTCTCTCCCCCTTTGTCAACATCAAAAACAAATCATGAATAGAGAGGAGAAAGATGTTACCACTTGTTGCAATGTATTAGAATCAAGTGATACCAAAAGGCATTAAAACAATCATTCAATATTAATCAAGCAAAAACAAGTACAATAACACATCAATCAAACACAATCAAATACAATCAATCATCAAATATTTCAAATCAAATTAATTAAATTAATAATCAACTAACTATACACAATAATTTCTATAAAAAAAATTCAAATTTCAAATTTCAAATTTCAAATTTTAAATTTAAATTTTTAAATTTCAAATTCCAACTTCCAACTTCCATTTTTAACTTTCAACTTCCAATAACTACTTCCAACTTCCAAATTTTAATTTTCAATTTTCAAATTTCAATTTCAAAATTTCCTTTTCTAAATTTGAAATAGTTTTCTTAAAACATGAAACTAATTTCAAAAGTTTCATAGATTCTTTAAAAACAATCAAAAACTCAATCAGGAACAAACATAAAAAATAATACAATCAAACACACAATCAAAAATACAATCAATCAATCATCAAACACAGTCAATCAAATTCAATCACAATCATCAAGAACAGTCTAAACTCAAGTAGAAAACAAGCATCAAAAGTAATCAATCAAAGACAAGTGACCTGTTGGTATCATTTGATATTACTTGTTGGGGTTGTTGATCAAGTGGCCTTTGTTTGTTGTCTCCATATATCACATATTCATTTATCTTGGAGAGAAAAATGAATAAACTTTGATGCATGCCATGTGTTTGGAGAAATTGCTATCAATGTATCGACTTTGCTCTTCTCCATTTTCATAGTCTTTCATCATGATATCCAGACTTATGATTTTCTTCTCTGAATCACTTGAATAATTTATGGCATTATCTTCCCAAGTGATATATCCTTTCTTTTCTTTCTTCTCTTTGAAATTCATCTTGTCGGATTTTTCCATTCTTCTTTTAAACACAGGACAATTGAATCTCATGTGCCCAAGTTGATTGCACTCAGCATTTTGGGGCTAAAGAGGAACCTTCTTCTTTCTTCTTTCATCATCATCTTCTTTCTTATCTAGTTTTTTTTATGTAGTTGCATTTCTCTCATTGAACATAAGAGCCTATTGATATAATTTCCCTCAGGAAATGGAAATTTGGATGAGGCCATATCTATTCTTGATGTTTTTAAACTTTATACAAGAATCCTGCTCTGATACCACTTGTTGGACCTTGTGGCCTCAATAATCTTAAGAGGGATAGGCTTAGAATGCAAAAAAAGCAACAACAATCAATTTAATAATGTTCCATAAACATGCAAGGCAAAATTGATTGCAATAACATAAATGAGATAAGGGAAGAGAGAATGCAAACACAGTTTTATATTGGTTCGGCCACAACCCGTGCCTACGTCCAGTACTCAAGCAACCCACTTGAGATTTCCACTACCTTGTAAAATCCATTACAAAGTCTGAACCACACAGGGACAACCCATCCCTTGTGTTCAGGAATCCTTTACAACAAGAGACTCACAGTCTCTTAACCAATCTCATTGAATAAGAAGAATGGAAGAAGAATTCTCTCTTCAAGAGAAGAATATTACAATGAAGATCATGTAAGAATCCTTGAAGATTTTGCAAGTGTTTGATCAAGGATTTCTTGAGAGAGCATTTGACAATGAAGTTCTTTTGGAATCTCTCTCATTGTCTTTTGAGAGGATAAGACATTTTTGCCAAGCAAAACTCTCTGCATAAAATTCGTGCCCAAGTCACCTATTTATAGGCCTTTGATGGCCATTCACAAATCTAATGAAAAGATGTGACTGTTGGCAGATTTTCTGAAAACTTTCCACTGGTAATCGATTACAATGTTTGTGTAATCGATTACACAATTATAATTTGGAGGGTTACGACTTTTGAATTTGAATTTCCAAAGTTTCGTTGCTGGTAATCGATTACAAACATATGGTAATCGATTACATGTTGAAAATTCAAATTGAAAACCTTTTTCAACAGCTATTTCTCAACCCTGTCTTCTGGTAATCGATTACACTTCCTGGTAATCGATTACCAGAGCCTTGCATGTCTTGAAAGCACTTTGTTTTAAGGCAAGGCTTGGTCTTTAGTGATTCTTGAAACAAGGCTTTGTTTGTTGAAGCAATCTTGAATTATTCTTGAAGCAAATGCTTATCATTTGAAGCAGCCTTGTTAGATTCTTCTTTGACATCATCAAAATCATGTATACATACATTCACATTCTCCCCCTTTTTGATGATGACAAACATGTGATTTCTTCTTGACACCATCAAAGCTTGCATGATTTACATCTCCCCCTTTCTCAAGCAAATTCTTCTTGATATCATCAAAATCTTCATGATTTACATTCTCCCCCTTTTTGATGATGACAACCACCTGTAGGTTAGGAGCAACAACACAGAAAAAATATCTATTCGCATATAGTTTACTCCCCCTTGGTTTTGCAATGATTGCTTATATGAGACAGTTGAAGATTTCATATTTTTCATATGTAAACAAATTGTCTCATAAACAAAAGATAATTTTTCTTACTATTTTATCCTTTATCTTTCTCTCCCCCTTTGTCAACATCAAAAACAAATCATCAAAATCTTCATGATTTACACCCCCTCCCCCTTTTTAACCCCCTTCGTGCAGGGGTTGCTTGCCCAGGCGAGCTTAGCTCGCCCAGGTGAGCTAACCTGCATTCTTTTTGGGGTATCAAATAAGTTCGGCTTCCTACGGGTCGACATTCGCTTACTTGAACCCACTCAGGGTAGATTAGGCATCCAATACTTACTTTAAAGACACAACAGTAATAATTACTGGGAATTTAAAGGATACTAGGTTGCCTAGCAGTGGCGCTTTCCGTTTGTCCAGAGCTGGGCAAAGGACGACGATCTATCGGTCGTGACCCTAGCCTCTACTTGCGTTCGTCCCTAAGTACCTGAAAGTAGGAAACGACATTGCGCGGAAAACTGTGGCTGCGTTACCGTTTTACCTTGATTAGTTTCTGCCTTTAGCTTCGTCCCGACATCTGACCACTGCCTAAGATGATTCTGCCCTTGTTATCACAAAATATGCATGCGTATGCGTATGCATGAGTGTTTTCAAATGCAACAATCTTTTTAGTGAAATCTGGTTAGGTTCAGTTTTAATTAAGCGCTTGGGGCATCCCATGGACTGAGCGAAAAGGCTCAGGTTATCACAAACTGCACATGGTTTAAAGCACAAAGTGAGGACTGAAGCCTCAAACTCATGTTCTCTTCTTTTAAAAGACTGTGACGTGAAATATACAGCAGACAGGAATCCCTAGGGGAAACCAAGAAGAACACACAAAAATAAAAGAACATGCAGCGATATCCTCAATTGCCCCAGATTCTAAGCATAGTATCGCTTGACAACATCAGAGTTTACGGGTAAAGGTAGCTCCTCGCCATCCATGTTGGTAAGCACCAGGGCCCCTCCGGAAAAAGCCTTTTTCACGATGAAAGGTCCTTCATAGTTTGGGGCCCACTTCCCTCGATTATCTTTAACAACGTGGGACATCTTTTTCAGCACAAGGTGCCCCTCATGGAACTTGCGCAAGCGCACCTTCTTGTCGAACGTATTCTTCATTCTTTGTTGATACAGGCGCCCATGGCTCATGGCCGTCAAGCGCTTACCTTCAATAAGGTTGAGTGGGTCATAGCGTGTTTGAGCCCACTCTGATTCTTCTAAGCCCGATTCTACTAGTATCCTCTGGGAAGGGACCTCTACCTCAAATGGGAGTACCTGATCGAGGCCGTACCCGAATCAAATAAACATGAAAATGCAGTAACTAGGAAGTGATCCTAGGTCGTTTCCCAACGAGCAGTGACAAGCCAAATGTTCATAATATACTTGCAGTAACAGTAACGATGGGGGGGGGGGGGGTTTGGTTGTTTGGTAATTAAAGAGCAGAACAAATAAAATGGAATACGAAACTACTAATATTAAAAACAGGTTGTTTCCTCTGATTCCGAAGCCACTCTCTTATCCTGGGTTATGGAGAATTCGTCCCTAACAGTCAACCACTTAATCCAACCCTATTTCAATTTACTAAGCGAAAATCAACTTAGGGTTTTCAATACGTGATTAGGCACCACATACACCGGTTAGCCCTTCGTCCATTAAGCATGAACGCAAGTTAGGCTCAGAGGCAATTAATCGAACACGAAGCGTGCACTGATTAATATTCATGAAATTGGGATAACTGGTGAAGGGAAAACTGCCAGGAAACCACATTACAAACGAAACCTCAAAGAGAGTTGGGCTTCGTCCTCAAAAGGAAACAACACCAGAAAACCTAGCCTTCCATGGATTCAAACAGAAAACGCAAATGAAACATGAAGCAGAAACGTAAATGAACAGAAACGTAAATGAGCAGAAACGTAAATGAAAGTAGAAGAAGAAGCAAGAATGAACTCGTAATTAGAAACAGAAAACGGAAATTTGCATTAAGAACGAAAACTGTAACAAGGGAACAGAAAAACGTGAAAACCTAAAACCAAAGCTCTGAATAATGAAAATAGCATAGCAGAATAGAATGCCCTGCACGAATCCCAAGGCAGCTATTTAAAAAGAGTCACTCAAAGTCACTGGGCCCTATTACAATACTCTGGCCCAAAACGAAATAAACACTGAACAACATAAAATAAAATTGCGAAATTTCCTAATTAGAAATTAACTAAGGTAAGCGCTGCTTTATTTGCCCTCTTCAAGTCCACGACCAAAATCCGGATTAAGCCCAATGTTTCATTAATTCCTGAAATTAGATTAAAAACATCAAATTAGCTAAATGAGCCCAAATAATAAAACTGCCTAATTAATTGACAATTAAGACCAATCAATAATTAAAATGGTGCAAAAAGGGTTTAGAAAATAGAAGAAAATGATGGCACATCAGTACCGCTTCCGTTCCATAAACCAAGGAATACGGTGTTGCCCTAGTAGAAGTTTGTACCGAAGTTCGGTATTCATGCAGGGCAAAAGGCAACATCTCATGCCATTTTTTGTATGATACTGTCATCTTCTGAATAATTTTCTTAATATTCTTATTGGCTGCTTCCACGACTCCGTTCATCTTTGGTTGGTAGGGCGTGGAATTGTGATGCTGAATCTTGAAATCCGCACACATTTCCTGCATCATCTTGTTATTCAGATTGGTGCCATTGTCAGTAATGATCTTCCTAGGGAGTCCGTACCGACAAATCCGCTCCCTCTTTATGAATCTGACCACTACACTCCTCGTGACATTGGTGTAGGAAGCCGCTTCGACCCATTTGGTGAAATAATCTATTGCCACGAGAATGAAGCGATGACCGTTCGAAGCCTTGGGTTCGATGGCCCCTATGACGTCTATCCCCCACATGGAAAAAGGCCAAGGGGCGGACATGACATTCAGGGGATGTGGCAGAGCATTGACATTGTTCGCGAACGCTTGACATTTATGGCATTTCCTTACATGGATGCAACAATCACTTTCCATGGTGAGCCAGTAATAACCTGCTCTCAGGATCTTCCTGGCCATAGCATGCCCATTGGTGTGCGTTCCAAACAAACCCTCGTGGACTTCCTTGAACATGTGGTTCGCCTCTTTGGCATCCACGCATCGCAGGAGAGTCATGTCATGGTTTCTTTTATATAGTATGCTCCCGCTCATGAAGAAACCGGCCACCAATCTCCTCAATGTCCTTTTATCATTGTCGGAAGCCCCCGGTGGGTATTCTTTGCTTTCAACGAGTCGCTTGATATCGAAATACCAAGGCTTACCATCCTGTTCCCCTTCCACCTGACAACAATGCGCGGGTCTGCCACGACACCAGAACTCAATGTATGGTAGGTCCCCGTGCGGTGTTAGCTGGAACATGGACGCCAAAGTAGCAAGCGCATCCGCCATTTGATTTTCCTCCCGGGGAACGTGATGGAAGGAGATCTCATCAAAGGAATCAACCAACTCCTTGATATAGGCTTTGTAGGGTATCAGCTTGGGGTCTCTAGTTTCCCATTCCCCTCTCAGCTGGTGAATCACCAGTGCTGAGTCCCCGTATACTTTGAGCAGTTTGACATTAGAGTCAATTGCCACCTGGACGGCCAGGGCACACGCTTCATATTCAGCCATATTGTTGGTGCAGTCAAATCCTAGCCTGGCTGTGAAAGGTATACATTGATTGTCTGGAGAGACCAATACTGCTCCAATGCCATGGCCTAGAACATTTGACGCTCCGTCAAACCACACGGTCCACTTGTCCCGAACCTCGTCTAGTTTTTCCTCAAACAAGGCCATGATGTCCTCGTCCGGGAATTCGGGATGCATGGGCTAATAGTCGTTGAGAGGCTGCTGAGCCAAATAATCTGCTAAGGCATTTCCTTTTATCGCCTTTTGGGTGACGTAAACTATATCAAACTCGGATAGCAAGACTTTCCACCGGGCGATCCGTCTTGTGAGAGCAGGCTTTTCAAAGATGTACTTAACCAGTTCCATCTTGGACATCGACCAGGTGGTATGGCTCAACATGTATTGTCTTAGACGGTGGGACGCCCAGACTAAAGCACAACACGTTCTTTCGAGCAGGGAGTAATTCATTACACAGGCCGTGAACTTCTTACTCAAGTAATAGACAATGCGCTCTCTCTTCCCGGACTCGTCATGTTGCCCCAGCATACATCCCATCGACTCATCCAAAATCGTCATATACAAGATGAGAGGCCTTCCAGGTACCGGCAACATATGCACAGGAGGGTTCATGAGACACTATTTGATCCTTCCAAACGCCTCTTGACAATCCTCGTTCCAGTGGACGGTTTGGTTTTTGCGTAAGAGTTTGAACAACGGCTCACAAATAGCAGTGAGCTGTGATATGAATCTGGCAATATAATTCAAACGTCCCAGGAAACCTTGAACTTGCCTCTCAATACGGGGTTCCGGCATCTCAAGGATGGCCTTCACTTTTTCGGGGTCCACTTCTATCCCTTTCTGGCTTACGATGAAACCTAGCAATTTCCCTGATTTGACCCCGAAAGTGCACTTAGTGGGGTTTAACCTCAATTGATACTTCCTAAGCCTTTCGAACAACTTCCACAGGTTGACAAGGTGTTCCTCCTCAGTCTTAGATTTGGCAATTATGTCATCCACAAAGACCTCGATTTCTTGGTGCATCATATCGTGGAACAAAGCTACCATAGCCCGTTGATAAGTTGCCCCGACATTCTTGAGTCCAAAGGACATCACCTTATAACAGAACGTTCCCCACAGGGTGACGAAGGTAGTCTTTTCCATATCCTCCGGCGCCATTTTTATCTGATTGTAACCGGAGAAACCATCCATGAAGGAAAACAAAGTGAAATTGGCCGTATTATCCATGAGGATATCGATGTGCAGCAAAGGAAAATTGTCTTTGGGACTGGCTCGATTCAGGTCCCGATAATCCACACACATTCGCACCTTTCCATCCTTCTTAGGGACTGGTACAATGTTGGCAACCCATTCTGGGTACCGAGCGACAGCCAAAAAACCAGCGTCAAATTGCTTCTTTACCTCTTCTTTTATTTTCAAGGATGTCTCGGGCTTCATCCTCCTCAGTTTTTGTTTTACCGGGGAACACTCAGGATTTAGAGGTAATCGGTGCTGTACAATGTCAGAACTCAAACCGGGCCTATCTTGGTATGACCAAGCAAAGATGTCTTGGTTGTCTTTTAGCAGGGCTGTCAATTCTTCACGGATGGGTGTGGTCATACCCGTGCCTATCTTTACTTCTTTTTTCCCATTGCCGGTTCCTAAGTCCACTAGTTCCGTCTCTTCTTGATGAGGCCCCATCTCTTGGTCCTCATGGGCGACTATCTTTTCCAACTCCGGGGGAAGTCCCACATCCTCGTCCTCTTCATCCTCCGTCTGATTCGTTTCTTGCTCAAAATCGATGGTCGGGTCCCAGGTATTAGTACCTTCGAGGGACTCGTTGTCGGATCTGGCGTTTTAAACGTAAAGAAATAAACATGCAAATGGATGAGAATGGGTAGAGACGTAGGAACCGATGAAGAAAGATCTTTGTATTATAAATTTAGGAACAAAAGACATAAAGCCTTAACAAAAGGAAACTTTAAAGCCTAGGCCCAACTGTAGAGTTTAAAAGCCACAAAGGGTTACATTATGCTTGTTGCGTAAATGTCCGAGCGCTCCTCCACTCGCCAATTTCCTAGTCGGAAACCAGGAGGGCATGGTTGTACCAAATCTGATCCACTCAGAGAATCATCTTCGCATATTGCAACGACTTGGCCTTCGTGTCCTAGACCCGTGCTTATAAAGCTCCTACTTATGTGGTAGGGCGGGCCCCCTTCATCTTCTTGTCTTAATCGCGAGCCTTGACTTCTGCTCTTCCTTCCCACAACGCTTTTCCTTATGTCCGCTTGTGTGGGTTTATAGCCTAACCCAAACTTCCCACGGTTTCCTCTGGCGCTTATCAGGCTGGTTCTGCCACCATTGTCTTTGCCTAAACCCATTCCGGGCTCGTAACCATTCCCCAACATCTCTCGGGCCACCATTACTGTCGTATCGGATAGGCAAGGTTGCCCAGGGAAGGAATCTACAGAGGCAATGCTTACCACCTCAAAAGACTGGAAGGCTGTTTCTAATGACTCCTCCGCGGCTTCCACATATGGCATAAAGGACGGGAAACTCACCAAGATGTCTTCCTCGCCCGGTACGATAACCAAATGCCCCTCTACTACGAATTTCAATTTCTGGTGGAGTGTAGAGGGAACGACTCCCACCGAGTGGATCCACGGGCGCCCCAAAAGGCAACTGTAATCGAGGTTAATGTCCATTATTTGGAAGGTAACCTGACACGTATGGGGGCCTATCTGTACAGGGAGGTCGATCTCTCCCCTAACCTCTCGGCGGGTGCCGTCGAAGGCACAAACTACCATGGAACTTGACTTTAGATGGGAAGCATTAAATGGTAATTTCTCTAAAGTGCTTTTGGGCATTACGTTTAAACTAGAACCATTATCGATAAGCACCTTGGCTATGACGTGGTCCATGCACTTGACTGATACATGCAAAGCCCTGTTATGCCCTCTCCCCTCGGTAGGGATTTCTTCTTCGGTGAAGGCGAGATAGTTGTTGGCGGTGATATTATTGACGAGTTCTCCAAAGCCCTCTACAGAAATATCTTGGGCCACATGAGCTTTGTTCAAGACCTTTACTAGCAAAGCCCGATGAGGCTCAGAGCTCATGAGTAATTCCAAAAGAGAGACTCTGGCCGAGGTTTTGTTGAGCTGCTCAATGACTTTGAACTCACTCTGCTGAATAATGCGGAGAAACTCGCTTGCCTCCTCTAGCGACACTTCCTTCTTGCCACAACCATCCCTTTTCTCTGGAAGACCTTTCACTGGAATATCCTCGTTTGGAGTGAGGGTCGTTTTGTCATTTTGTTCTTCCACCATCTTTGCCTTCCCTTTAACGTTTGCGGGCTGTGTCGGCAGGTCGGGGGGGTGTAAACATGCGACCGCTGCAGGTCACGCCGCTCAGCCCCGTGATATTGGTCACCTTGGCTGACAACGAGCTGATGTCGGTGGCCTCTTCTTTCCTTTCACTTGGAGGTGCATACCTCCATGGGACCGCGTGGCTGTTTCAGTATGGGAAAGGAACAGGTTTAGCTACTGAGGGGTGTCGGGGCTTTTGTGAAGCTGCGTCCTTGGTGAAATATATCACCAAAGGTTTAGGCCTCCCAAAACTTCTCTCATCTGCGGACTGCATACATATATGCTGCTCTTCCCTCCCCTCATTGCCGACTTCCAGTCAGCCTTGATCTATCATCTGTTGCAAAAGGTCCTCCACTGCTAAACATGTTTCCATGCTTTGTAGCTCACTGGGATGCAACAAACAAGAATCCTTTTCATGCCCACCGTGGGGAATTACAACCCCCTTTTGTAGGGCCTCATAGATAAACCTCCTAGGGGTCGCCACGTCCTTTAAAGGCTTAGACCTGCGCGGCCTATCTGACTCAACGGCATTAACTGCTCCCCCTCCATGATTGGCGAGCGGGTTTGTTTTCACGTTGGGTCGATCCTCTTGAAACGTCAGCCATCCGACGTCTATCAAATGTTGGACCTTGTATTTAAGGGCCAGGAATTTTTCGGTGGAGTGGCCCGGGGTTTTCCCATGGTACGTGCAAGTTGCGTCAAGGTCATACCACTTTGGGAAAGGATGTTGGTAGATCTTCCCGGGAGTTATTATGGCCATTTGGTTGGCGACGAGAGATGGCAAGAGGTCTTTGTACGTCATTGGGATCAGGGTGAATTCTGGAATCGGCCTCGGGGGAAAGTTCCTCATCATGTTGGAACCGACACCAAAGTGGGCATTGTCGGCCGGGCGAGTTGTGGTTGGAGCCGAAGTTTGGGGGGCCTCCCTCTAGATGGGGGTGGGCACTCTAGGCTGTACGGGTGCTGAATTGGAGGAGTTCCTGACGCGAGCTGAGAAGCTCAGATGATGTTGCACGTACTGATGGGTACCATGAGAGGTCTGCGGGGGCTTGACCCATGCGGGCACCGAAGTGACGACATGGGTATCTCCTTCCTTCCTTTTTGCCCCAGTTGCTCTGATTCTCCTAGCATTGGTACTTGTGGAGGAGACGTAATTGAACTTCCCTCTCTTCAACCCTACTTCGATTCTTTCCCCGGCGAATACCAAGTCTGCGAAGCTGGAAGGCATGTAGCCTACCAACTTCTCATTGTAAAACACTGGCAAGGTGTCTACCATCATGGTAATCATCTCCCTTTCGACCATGGAAGGGGCCACTTGTGTTGCCAAGTCTCTCCACCGTTGTGCGTATTCTTTAAAGGTCTCACTTTCCTTCTTAACCATGTTCTGTAGCTGAGTGCAATCGGGAGCCATATCGGAGTTATACTGATATTGCCTCAGGAAGGCAGTAATCAGATCCTTCCAAGTACGGATGCGGGAAGCTTCCAGATTAGTGTACCAAATAACCGCGGCTCCAGCCAAGCTATCTTGGAAAAAGTGCATTAACAACTTTTCATCCCTAGAATGCGGCCCTATCTTGCGACAATAAATCTTGAGATGGTTCTTAGGACAAGTCGTCCCTTTGTACTTGTTGAAATCAGGTACCGTGAATTTTGGGGGGATGACGACATCCGGTACCAAGCAAAGATCTGTCATATCCGCGAACGGGTAGTCACCAAAGCCTTCAACTACTCTCAATCTCTCCTCGAGGAGATCGAGTTTCCTTCTTTCTTCCGCCGCCGGGGGTGGTCCTTCTATGGACAAGAATATTGGCTGTGCTGTGCGGTCGTGCTGAGGCAATGTGTTGGGTGTCGGCCCCTCGACAGGGATCGGGGGGTAGAAATCGACATCCCCTTGGGCATACTCTCGATGATCTTCATGGACCTCGTCGGGCTATCGAGGAGGCTCCCCTTCAGGGATGGGGGAAGAGACATGACCCGCGTCATCATGCATGACTGTTAGCGTGTAATTAGGCGACAATCCATAAGGGTAAGCCTCCCGGTTGTATCCCAAATGGTGGTTGCTGCTGTGCCCCAGTGTGCTCTTTTCTCGTCCTACCGCGTTTGGGGGAGGATGGTGCGCGGTAGCTAGGAGAGTTGGATCTGCTTCGGCAGCCAAACTAACAACGGCAGTAGTGGCCACGTTTTTCTGCATGAGTTGCCTCATTCCTAACATGGCCTCCATCCTGGAAGCCATTTGCTCTCATGTCGGCTTTCATATGTTCCTGTGGCTCCTCTTGATCACCCATCGTTCTAGATTTGGATCTGGTGCGATAGGGATGCTTGGGACGTGTTTAGTTATGGTGCTTTTTCCTAAAAAACCAAACGTGAGGAGTAGGTAAAGAAAAATGAATGCATGCTAGAGATAAAATGCAGGAGTGATTTGATTCGCACCGATCTTTGGAGTAAAAACATGGGATAAACTCATTTTATTCAGGAAGTTTATAACTAGTCAAGATCTGAGTGACAATACAAGCTTCCTAGCGGTTTCTAATTATATGGGCCATTAAATCTATCATATGCTGACAATAGCCGAGAAGTTCGTGGATCTCCTCGGGGGCGGAGTAGGTGTCCGCCATCACTTTGGCCTTGGCTAGCAATCGGGGAAGTTCTTGACTCCCGTTCAAGGTAAGAGCAAATCGGTCCATCCACATCGTTGCCTCTTGATGTAACGAGTCGATCACCCTTCCTCTAGCCTCCTTTTCCGCATACACATGGGCATACTCGTCTGCCACTCTATGCTCGTGGGCCGTGGCAAGATTTAGTTCTTCTCGGCACTTGCTGATGATGGCTAACATGTTGGTCTCTGTCTCGCATAACTACTGAGACAGGTTTCTTTTAGACCTCGAGCAAACCTTCAACTCATCTTTCAAGATCAAACTGTCTACTCGTGATTGGTCCCTTTCCTCTCTCCAGAGCTTAAGCTCGCTGTTGCTGCCCCACAGAGCCCCTCGGAACTTGTTCCGGCCGTGCTCTTCCCTACAAGCCCTCTTAGTTTCTTGTTCCAAGGCTTTGGTGGTAGCTACATTTATATCTCTCAGTTTGGCATTCTCCTTTCGGATCATCAGAGCTGCTGATTTGAATCTTTCTTTGACTGTTTGGGCTTGCTCGAGTTCTGCCCTAAGGGCCTGCACCTCTTCGTCTTCCTCCGGTGCCTCCACTTCCTCCCTTTTAGCGGTTCTCAATCTCGGGAGCCAATCCAAACCTTGCACGTGGGCTTTCAACCACTTACGGTAGCCACCGATGGGCCCATTGTTACTGCCCCTGAGTTTTTTGTCCTTCTTTTGCAACACCTCCCATGCCTTGCGGACCTTCTGAAATGTCTCCACGTTGGTCTTATTGAAACCTCGTGAAATGACAGGCGCGAACTCTTCCTCTAGTGGTGCCCCTCTCATAGGGTAGCCAAGTTTCCTTATAGCAAGAACGAGATTGTAACTGATGCAATCCCTTGTCCCCATCAAGGGAACATTCGGAAATCCTCCGCACGAAATAAGAACCCCGGTTCTTCCTTTTTTCCCTTGAGGGAACCAGTTGACAGACGCTCCTTCTTTGTTTGCTAAGAGTCGGTCCCAATTTGCCCCTCCTTTCTCTGTGCATGAATGGTGGCTTTCTAACGGGCAAGCATGCCTCACCTCTTGGTGAAAAAGGTGTGAAACCAACCATACATAAAGAGCTGGAGTACAACAAACAATCCTCGTACTGCTCTTCACACATCTTCGATCAAAGGTGTCATATAGGTCGGCTAGCATAGCGACAACCGGGCTTTCCTTGTGGTCATGATAGGCGAGAAAAGCGTCAATCGCTGCTAGATCCACCAACCCATCCACATTTGGAAAGAGGACTCCTCTGAAGATCAACAGTGCGAGAATGTCTATGAACGGGGCCCATTCGCCTCTACTTGCCAAGATTCTTGCTTTTGCCTCCAAACATTTTCTCGGTATTCCAACCACCCCATTTTTGACTTGCTTTCCATGGTCTAATTCCTGCGTCGAGATTTGGACTATCTTTGAAATTCTAGCTAATGAGGGATAGAACCCTGAGAAGAGGTATGGTCTCCTTCCCCCTAGAGGACATCCTAGGATCTCTTCAAATTCTTCCACCATGGGTGACAGCTGGAAGTCCCCAAAGGTAAAGCACCTCAACGGCTGATCATAATACTGGGCGAGGGAGGCAATGGCCTCTATGGAGACTTCTACCATGGCTAGGTCCCAGATTTTACCGTAAGCTTTGCAAAAAGCTTGCCGCTAGAGCTGACCCATCAACTGCCCTAACTCTTTTAGACTGGTGATCCCTAGGCTCTTGACCTTGACTTGATAGAACCTCTTTTTAAGCGAAGGTTTTTAACTTGATCCCATGTTTTACTAAAGTGAAACAAAATCTAGTGCGAATCAAAACTCCAACATCTATCATGGGTGGAATGGATGAATGCATGAAGAAATGCATATGATATCGATGCAATTTATGAATATGGGAGCCCGGGAAATTGTCTCCTTCTTAGATACAACGTCTTGGGGTAGCACAGTGCCCGACGTATGTATTTAAGAAGGTGACACGGACCCTCCGTTGGTTTGCCAAGGAGAGGGGGATCAAGACAGAACCTGTGCATGATGCATGTGCGAAAGGCACAATACGTGGATGTACATAGTACGACAATATTCACAAACAAATATAAGCAAAAGGGTACATGACACTTATGCATGGCAGTGTGAAAAATGGAATGTAGCATGTTTGCTCCGTGCCCCTATTTAAGGAACCTATATGGGAGGGAGCTAAAAGGGCTTTTAGTGATAATTCCCAAGATGGTCATATCTCTCTTGATGGTCTCTAGAGGTATCATCCCCTTCGAAGAACATATTGCAGCAGTAGGGACTACTAGCAACAATATGTTATCAAAGAGAAAAACTCTAGATGAGGCTGTAATCAAGCAAGTCGGAGACCTAGCATGATCAAAGATTCACCTCCACTCCTTATGTTCCCACGAATCCAGGTATAGGGCCCTTTTTCAACTCACCGTGTGTTCAAATAGTGTTGGTGTTTGTGTGCATAAAAAAAAATATTTACCTCATGCATACATTTTAAAACACACTAAAAGCATCAAAGAGTTATATACAAAGAACATAAGAAAAATAAAGGGAAACCAACAAAGGAGAAAGTCATGATAGAACATTGCACAAGATTAAATGACCTAACTTTCTAAAAACAATCCCCAGTGGAGTCGCCAACTGTCGCAACCTACCCTTCGGCGGGAGGGCGACGCGTGACTCGCGGGTGCGTCTTTCAAGAAAGGAATACGCGCGGAGTCGCCACCAATGTTTATTTGACGAAAACGTCGGAAAAATCGGAAAAGACGTGATCTACGAACTTTAAGTGAAAGGTTTGGGAGTTGTATTTACGCACGAGGAAGGTATTAGAACCCCACACGTCTGTCACAAGAGACGGCAACCTTTAATCAAATATGCAAATATGACTTCAATTTATGTTATTTTCCCTTTTTACGTTCTTATGTCTTTTTATGCCTTTTTATATTTTTGTCTTTTTGGGGTTGATCGAGGCCGTACCCGAATCAAATAAACATGAAAATGCAGTAACTAGGAAGTGATCCTAGGTCATTTCCCAACGAGCAGTGACAAGCCAAATGTTCATAATATACTTGCAGTAACAGTAACGATGGGGGGGGGGGGTTGGTTGTTTGGTAATTAAAGAGCAGAACAAATAAAATGGAATACGAAACTACTAATATTAAAAACGGGTTGTTTCCTCTGATTCAGAAGCCACTCTCTTATCATGGGTTATGGAGAATTCGTCCCTAACAGTCAACCACTTAATCCAACCCTATTTCAATTTACTAAGCGAAAATCAACTTAGGGTTTTCAATACGTGATTAGGCACCACATACACCAGTTAGCCCTTCGTCCATTAAGCATGAACACAAGTTAGGCTCAGAGGCAATTGATCGAACACGAAGCGTGCACTGATTAATATTCACGAAATTGGGATAACTGGTGAAGGGAAAACTGCCAGGAAACCACATTACAAACGAAACCTCAAAGAGAGTTGGGCTTCGTCCTCAAAAGGAAACAACACCAGAAAATCTAGCCTTCCATGGATTCAAACAGAAAATGGAAATGAAACATGAAGCAGAAACGTAAATGAACAAGAACGTAAATGAACAGAAACGTAAATGAACAGAGACGTAAATGAAAGTAGAAGAAGAAGCAAGAATGAACTCGTAATTTGAAGCAGAAAACGAAAATTTGCATTAAGAACGAAAACTGTAACAAGGGAACAGAAAAACGTGAAAACCTAAAACCAAAGCTCTGAATAATGAAAATAGCATAACAGAATGCCTTCACGAATCCCAAGGCAGCTATTTAAAAAGAGTCACTCAAAGTCACTGGGCCCTATTACAATACTCTGGCCCAAAACGAAATAAACACTGAACAACATAAAATAAAATTGCGAAATTTCCTAATTAGAAATTAACTAAGGTAAGCGCTGCTTTATTTGCCCTCTTCAAGTCCACAACCAAAATCCGGATTAAGCCCAATGTTTCATTAATTCCTGAAATTAGATTAAAAACATCAAATTAGCTAAATGAGCCCAAATAATAAAACTGCCTAATTAATTGATAATTAAGATCAATCAATGATTAAAATGGTGCAAAAAGGGTTTAGAAAATAGAAGAAAATGATGGCACATCAAAACCCCCCATACTTAGCCTTTTGCACTCCTGGGCAAAATGAAACAAAGAACAAAATCCAAGGATATCAAAGAGAGACAAACAAAAACATTCATATATTTCTCAATGAACATCAAGGAATGAAAGGAATGGGTAACATCTAACATAAGGAGATCCAAAAAGTCAAGACATTCATGAAAATCATCCAAGCAACCCAATCATGGCAAAATAGTTAATCAGCTCAAGAATGAAAAGTGATAAAGCCTCACTAGATATACACTCTATCTCTCAAGTGTCTAGGCTACTATTTACCCTCAAAGCACCCATGAAAGCAAACACCGCATAGACTTGGCAAGATTCTAAAATTGACAATCAACCCACAAACACAAGCACATGAGGATCAAAAGGTCTTTTAAGGTTGTAATGGGGCCAAGGACAAGGTATGGAGAAATATGGAATAAGTGGCTAAATCCCAAAGGAATAGAGGAGCAATGGGGAATAAGTGCATATTAAGAAAAAAAATAAGAAAATAAAAAGAAGTAAAGATAAAATTTAAACATGAAGAGTAGAACCAAGAGTTTCATCATTCTTGTGCCATTTAAGATCTTATTCACTCAACTTTATTGCTTTTCTTTTTCTTTTTTCGATTTTTTTTTCGAATTTTTTTTTTATTTTTAGAACCCTATAGCCTTTGAGAAACAACATTTCATTCAGCATGTCCAACATTTAACCAATATACAATGTACATCAAGTATGGCCCAGAATACATCATGAAGCATAGCCAACAAAACAAGTTGTCCAATGAAACAAAAACCCCCCACACTTATTCCCAAAACAATTCCAAAGCTCCAAAATTCCTTAAGGATATGGTGATATCATGGTTTTTCACTTAAGGCTTGTAGTGAGCTTCAAAACAAGGAAAGGGAAACAAGGCTCAAAAAGGGCTATCAAAGGAATTAATTCAAGGTAAGTCCATTTGGCTAGAAGCTTATAAGAACAAAATTGCCTCAATCATTTCCAAATATGCATGTGAATTAGGACGCATCAACAAGAATCAAGCCAAGGATATTGTGCAAGCAATCAATGGGGCAAAACACACCAAATGATTATGATGATGGATGGCTGAAATTCTCACAAAGGTAAACTCATCACTTTCAAATTGAGCTTTCAAAACTATCATGACATGTAGAGAAGAACATTAGTAACATAAGGAAAAACATTAGTAACAACAAAAGGACCAATCCACTTAGATCTCAACTTACCACTCATGAGTCCAAGCCTAGAATTATACAATAACACTTTTTGCCCAACCACGAAGTCTTTTTTAACTATCATGCTATCATGGAACTTCTTAGTCTTTTCTTTGTAGAACTTGGCATTCTCGTAGGCTTCTAGGCGGATTTCATCTAACACACTCAGTTGCAACTTTCTTTCCTCACCAGCTTGATCCATAGAGAAGTTGCAAGTCTTCACTGCCCAGTAAGCTTTGTGCTCAATTTCTACTGGAAGATGACATGCCTTTCCAAAGACAACCCGAGAAGGAGACATTCCTATGGGTGCTTTGTAGGCAGTTTGATGTGCCCAGAGAGCATCATCAAGCCTGGTACTCCAATCTTTCATGCTTGGCTGCACAATCTTCTCTAAAATTCGCTTGATTTCTCGGTTAGAAATTTCTGCCTGACCATTGGTCTGGAGGTGGTATGGTGTGGATACCCTGTGTACCACCCCGTACTTTTTAAGCAGGGAATGCATTGTCCTGTTGCAAAAATGGGTTCCTTGATCACTAACAATTGCTTTAGGTACTCCAAACCTGCAAAACAGATTAGACCTGACAAAGTCTGCGACAACTTTAGCATCATTAGTTCTAGTGGGCTTGGCTTCCACCCATTTTGAAACATAGTAAACTGCAAGGAGAATGTAAACATAACCAAAAGAGACAGGAAAAGGACCCATGAAATCTATACCCCAGACATCAAACACCTCACAGAATAGCATAGGTTGCTGAGGCATTTGTTGTCGCCATGTAAGTGTACTTCCTGCTCTCTGACACTGCTCACAAGTGCTGCAGATCTTCCACGCATCTTTAAAGATGGTGGGCCAATAAAAACCACAATCAAGCACTTTGCGAGCTGTCCTTTGAACACCCAGATGACCTCCCGGTGCGGAAGAATGACAGAACTTGCAGTAACAGTAACGATGGGGGGGGGGGTTTGGTTGTTTGGTAATTAAAGAGCAGAACAAATAAAATGGAATACCAAACTACTAATATTAAAAATGGGTTGTTTACTCTGATTTAGAAGCCACTCTCTTATCCTGGGTTATGGAGAATTCGTCCCTAACAGTCAACCACTTAATCCAACCCTATTTCAATTTACTAAGCGAAAATCAACTTAGGGTTTTCAATACGTGATTAGGCACCACATACACCAGTTAGCCGTTCGTCCATTAAGCATGAACGCAAGTTAGGCTCAGAGGCAATTAATCGAACACGAAGCGTGCACTGATTAATATTCACGAAATTGGGATAACTGGTGAAGGGAAAACTGCCAGGAAACCACATTACAAACGAAACCTAAAAGAGAGTTGGGCTTCGTCCTCAAAAGGAAACAACACCAGAAAATCTAGCCTTCCATGGATTCAAACAGAAAACGCAAATGAAACATGAAGCAGAAACGTAAATGAACAAGAACGTAAATGAACAGAAATGTAAATGAAAGTAGAAGAAGAAGCAAGAATGAACTCGTAATTAGAAGCAGAAAACGGAAATTTGCATTAAGAACGAAAACTGTAACAAGGGAACAGAAAAACGTGAAAACCTAAAACCAAAGCTCTGAATAATGAAAATAGCATAACAGAATGGCTTCACGAATCCCAAGGCAGCTATTTAAAAAGAGTCACTCAAAGTCATTGGGCCCTATTACAATACTCTGGCCCAAAACGAAATAAACACTGAACAACATAAAATAAAATCGCGAAATTTCCTAATTAGAAATTAACTAAGGTAAGCGCTGCTTTATTTGCCCTCTTCAAGTCCACAACCAAAATCCGGATTAAGCCCAATGTTTCATTAATTCCTGAAATTAGATTAAAAACATCAAATTAGCTAAATGAGCCCAAATAATAAAACTGCCTAATTAATTGACAATTAAGATCAATCAATGATTAAAATGGTGCAAAAAGGGTTTAGAAAATAGAAGAAAATGATGGCACATCAGTGGTCGACAAGGGTGTTTCCCATTGCTCCTACGTATTCCTCAATTTTGATAAGGAAATCAGACCTACGTAGTTCTTCAAGAGCTAAGCATTGGTTAAGTTGTTTTTTTTTTCCTTTTTTTGCAAGATATATTTTTATTGAATGAAAGGTCATTTAAGGTGTTGGACCATTAAATAATCTTTCGATTCTTTTAAAAGGAGAGAAAACATTAAGGCATTGGACCATTAATGATCTCTTATTATTTTTTGCAAGAGGTAATAAAGCTACGTATTGATTTTAGGCCTTTAGAAAATCTATGTTTAACTAGTAAAAGCGGAAAAGACCATTTCAAGGCGTTGGACCTTAAAAAATGGCTTTTTTAGGTGATGACAAAAGTTTGATTTATGAATTGATTTTAGCCTTAGTTTCACTTTGGTTATTAGTCAATTCGACTGAGAAAGAAAAATCCTAAAGAAAAGACGTCCGATTGATTTTTTTTTATTATTTTACTAAAAGATATTTTTTGATTATTATATTATTATTTTGCCTCTTTTTGGTTTTAAACGTGGTTACGCCATGACCGAACGGTCAGATTTCATTTTAACAGAAATTAAAGGATGTTATAATACGAATGATCGGTGGAAACTTATTTTATTTTTGATTAGGCGAGAAAATGACTTAAATAAATGACTAAAGCACGCCAAAAGGGGGTACGAAAAGTAAATGAAATGAAAATAAAAGAACGCGAAACAAATGAGGACCACTAAGGGTACATAGAATGAATTGAAAAGTTCGATTTCGGGAACTTACCTGTTGAAGACCGAAGAACGACGAAGAACGAACGAAGAACGACGAAGAACGGTTGAAAATCTTCGCGAAATCATCCACGAAAACGTCACAGAAGTGTTACGGAAGCGCCTCGGCTTGGATTTTCTTCACATAAACAATTTTTCTCACTAATTTTAAGTGATCCTTAGATACCAGGAGGGTTGAACATTTTTGTTCTTCCCTCCTTCCCCTATTTATAGGGAAAAGAAGGAGAAGCTTGCCACCCAGCTCGCCCAAGCGAGCTAGGTTGCTTCCCCCAGAAGGCACCGCCTTCTGGAGAACTTCCTAGAAGGCCCAAGTGGGCCTGGTTGCTATTTGCACCCCATGTTTACTGAATACACCCCTTGCCTTTTTTTGTTGATTCTTTTTCCGTAACGTTAAAGAATCTTACGAATTACGTAACGATACTTGTTTTCTTTTCGTATTGTTATGAAACCTTATGGATCACGTAATCATCCCTTTTTTGGCTTCCGGGATGTTACGGAACTTTACGGATTGCGCACTAACACTTCCTTTTGACTTTCGGCATGTCTCGGAACTTCACGAATTGCCTAACAATGGGTGCCAAGTACCTCGAAGTGGTCAAGCGAGGGTCGCATCCCAACAACGGATGGTCCTCGGACGAAATTAGGGTATGACAGTCACATTTTAAGACATGGTGATGGGCGTCTTTAAAAAGTGTTGGCCAGAAAAATCCTGACTGTAAGACCTTAGCTGTTGTTTTGTCTCTGCCATAATGCCCGCCACATGGTGAATTGTGACAATGCCACAATATGCCCTTGGCATCCTCACTTGTCACACATCTTCGAAGAAGATTATCTGCACCTACTTTGAACAAGTGTGGATCATTCCAAACATAATGTCGGGCATCATGGAAGAATTTCTTTCTCTGCTGCCAATTGAGGTCTTTAGGAATGACACGTGCTGCCTTGAAATTAGCCATATCAGCAAACCAGGGTTTTCCTGCAATCAAAAATAAAGATTCATTAGGAATTTGATCTTTTATTTCTGCCTCCTTTGAAGTGACATCTTTATTCACCAATCTGGATAGGTGGTTTGCTACCACATTTTTAGAACCTTTCTTGTCCTTAATGACCAAATCAAACTCTTGAAGCAACAGTATCCATCTGATCAATCGTGGCTTGGAATTAGCTTTGCGTAATAGATATTTAATTGCTGCATGATCAATGTAAATCACTATTTTTGATCCCACCAGATAAGATCAAAATTTCTCAAGTGCAAAAACAATTGCCATCAATTCTTTCTCAGTGGTGGCATAGTTAATCTGAGCATCATTAAAAAATTTGCTAGCATAATAGATGGTATGAAACATTCTGCCCTTCCACTGCCCCAGCACAGCACCTACTGCATAATCAGTTGCATCACACATCAATTCAAATTCTTGTCCCCAGCCTGGTGCTGTAATCACAGGAGCAAAAACCTACTTTGCTTTGAGAGTGTTAAAGGCTTCTAAACATTCTTCATTAAACACAAACGCAACTAGATTTTGTGCTACGCTCCTATCTCGGATCTCCAAGTCAAACTCTTGGAGCCAGAGCATCCATCGGATCAACCTAGGCTTAGAATCAGCCTTCTTCAACAAGTACTTTAAAGATGCATGGTCAATATAAACAATAATGCGGGTACCAAGCAAATAAGATCGAAATTTTTCAAGAGCAAAAACTATGGCTAGAAGCTCCTTCTCAGTAGTAGTATAATTTGCTTGGGCAGCATCTAAAGTCCTAGAAGCATAGTATATCACCCTGGGCAATTTATCAATTTTCTGAGCAAGGACAACCCCCAATGCATAATTTGATGCATCACACATAAGCTCAAAAGGGGCTGTCCAGTCGGGTGCCTGGATGATGGGGGTGGTAGTCAGCGCTCTTTTGAGGCAATCAAAAGCCTCTTTGCATCTGTCATTAAAGTCAAACTCCACCTCCTTTTGCAAAAAATTGGACAATGGAAGGGCTACTTTGCTAAAATCCCTTATAAAGCGCCTGTAGAATCCTGCATGACCAAGAAGAGATCGCACCTCTCGCACACAAGAGGGGTAAGGCAATTGTGCAATAACAAAATTTTTTGCAGGATCTACTTCAATACCCTTATTGGAAATAATGTGGCCTAAAACTATACCTTGCTCAACCATAAAATGACATTTTTCAAAATTTAGAACAAGGTTAGTTTCAATGCATCTATTCAAAACTTTTTCCAAACTATTCAAACAACCATCAAAAGAGGATCCATATACAGTGAAATCATCCATAAACACCTCTATGCAATTTTCTAAAAAATCACTAAAAATACTAATCATGCACCGCTGGAAGGTACCAGGGGCATTGCACAGGCTGAAAGGCATCCTCCTATAGGCAAAAGTGCCGAAGGGGCAGGTGAATGTGGTCTTTTCCTGATCCTCAGGAGCAATAGTAATTTGCATATAACCAGAAAAACCATCAAGGAAACAGTAGTGGGATTTACCTGCCAGGTGTTCAAGCATCTGGTCAATGAATGGCAGGGGAAAATGGTCCTTTTTGGTAACCTGGTTCAGCCTCCTATAGTCAATGCAGACTCTCCAACTGTTCTGCACCCGAGTAGGAATTAGCTCCTCCTTCTCATTTTTTATCACTGTGAGGCCAGTCTTCTTCGGGACTACCTGGACGGGACTCACCCATTGGCTGTCGGAGATAGGATAAATGATTCCAGCTTGCAAAAGCTTGGTTATCTCCTTCTTCACTACATCAAGAATCACCGGGTTGAGTCTTCTCTGTGGCTGTCTTACTGGTTTAGCTCCATCCTCTAAATTTATTCGATGCATACATGTGGATGGACTAATACCAGGAATGTCCGCCAGGGTCCAGCCTATAGCCTTCTTATGCTTCTTGAGAACTGACAACAACTTCTCCTCTTGCTCATAAGCAAGGGAGGCAGATATAATCACTGGAAAACTCTTGCTATCATCCAAGTAAGCGTATTTTAAATTTGATGGCAGAGGCTTCAATTCTGGTGTGGTCGGCTGGACAGTGGTAGAAGGAGATGGTTTCTCAGCCTTTACCTCATAAAGAAAATCAGAGGTATGTGTACTTCCTGAAACATGGTTAGTCCTATCTGACTCTATAAAATCAATCTCAAGAGGTAAAACACCACCACCAGACATGCAATCAATATCACTCTCAAATTCACTCTCAGATTCACTCTCAGCATCAAATTCAGACATATGATCAAGTACAATTTCAGACTTAATGCATGAAGAGTGAGAGGCATGCAGATTAGAATAAAGATCAGTCATGTATTCATCAACAACATGGTCAATTATTTCAGCACGAAATACAGAAAGATCTTCAGATGGGTATTTCATAGCATCCAGAATATTAAAAGGAACAGTTATATCACCAAACTCCATGGATAGTGTGCCTGCATAAACATCTATCTTAGTTCTAGCAGTTTTCATAAAGGGTCTGCCTAGAATGATGGGAACTGATCCTTGAGAGAATCCATCTTCCATATTCAAAATATAAAAATCAACAGGGAAAATCAGTTCACCAACTCTAACTAAGACATCTTCTATGAAACCAACAGGGTAGGCAACACTTCTATTAGCTAAATGAATTACCACATCAGTTGACTGCAAGGGACCTAGAGATAGAGAATTAAAAATAGACAAAGGCATAACACTAACAGAAGCTCCTAAATCTAGCATGGCATTGTCAAACTTACTATTCCCTATAATACAAGGTATGCTGAATGTACCTGGATCTTTGCATTTTTCAGGAATTTGAGGAACAGATTTACCAATCAATGCGAAGACATTTCTGCCCATGCTAATCCGTTCACTTCCTTTAAGCTTCCGCTTATTTGTGCACAACTCCTTCAAGAATTTGGCATATCTTGGAATTTGCTTTATTGCATCCAACAGAGGTATGTTTACCTCTACTTTTCTAAACGTTTCCAAGATCTCTTTCTCTGCCTCTTCCATTTTTTTTGTTGGAAACTGCTCTTGGAGGGAATGGAAGAGGGGGAATGTGCTGCTTCTGCAAATCAGAATTACCTGTGAAAGAAGATTCACCTGCACAGATATTGTTAGGTAAATTTTTGTCATCACCTTTTTCTAGAGTAGAGTGAAGTTTGGAAGGTTCATTTGCAGATGAGGAAGGTGCTACAGGTTGAGGTCCTTGACACTGCTTTCCCGACCTCAATGAAATGGCACTGACATTTTTGGGATTTTGGACAGCTTGAGAAGGCAGCTTGTCAGAATTCTGGGACTGTTGTTGATTCAATTGGGTAGCGAATTGTCCCATCTGATTGGTTAAGCTCTGAATGGAGGCTCTGGTCTCTTACTGAAACTGCATGTTTTGCATAGTCATTTGCCTCACAAGTTCTTCGAGGGAAGGTTGTGGAGGGGCCTCAACTGTTGGTTGTTTCTGGGGTTGTTGCTGTTGTTGGATTGGTGGAGGAATGTATGGTCTGCTTGGGCCAGCAGCATTTTGGAAGGAAGGAGCAGGCTACTGTTGTTGTTGTTGAGGGCTGGACCATCTGAGGTTAGGGTGATTCCTCCATCCAGGGTTGTATCTGTTGTTGGAGAGGTCATAATTGTTCTGCTGTGGTTGATTTTGCTGCTGAGGTTGAGGAGGTCTATTGTAAATATTTGCAGCATAAGCTTCAGGCTGCTCGATTGCTCCAGGTTGCTGCATGGAAGGGCAAAGGTCTGTATGGTGGTCAGCAGAGGAGCACAAACCACAAACCCTTGCAATAGGTACATATTTCTGATTCAAGGCCAGCTGGGTTACCAAGTTAACCAATGCATCCAGTTTGCCTTCAAGCTTCTTAGTCTCAGATGATGCAGCTGAGTTTGTAGCTACCTCATGCACTCCTCTAATGACTATGGCATCATTTCTGGCGCTAAACTGCTGAGAGTTGGAAGCCATCTTCTCAATTAAATTTCTGGCTTCAGCAGGAGTCATGTCTCCAAGGGCTCCACCACTGGCAGCATCTATCATACTTCTCTCCATATTACTGAGTCCTTCATAAAAATATTGGAGAAGAAGTTGTTCTGAAATCTGATGGTGGGGGCAACTGGCACATAGTTTCTTAAATCTCTCCCAGTACTCATACAGGCTCTCTCCACTGAGTTGTCTAATACCTGAGATATCCTTCCTGATGGCTGTGGTCTTGGAAGCAGGGAAAATTTTTTCTAAGAATACTCTCTTAAGGTCATCCCAACTCGTGATGGACCTTGGAGCAAGGTAATACAGCCAGTCCTTTGCCACTCCCTCTAATGAATGAGGAAAAGCCTTCAGAAATATGTGATCCTCTTGGACATCTGGGGGTTTCATGGTGGAGCAGACAATGTGAAATTCTTTCAAATGTTTGTGCGGGTCTTCACCTGCAAGGCCATGAAACTTTGGAAGCAAATGAATCAGTCCAGTTTTAAGAACATATGGGACATCCTCATCAGGGTATTGGATGCACAAGCTTTCGTAGGTGAAATCAGGTGCAGCCATTTCCCTTAGAGTCCTCTCACGGGGTGGAGGTTGTGCCATGTTCTCAGAATGTGCAAAATCAGAATGCTCAGAATCAGAATGCTCAAAATTATAATGCTCAAGATCAGGATGTTCAAAATCACCAATAACAGAATGCACAGATTCACCAGTAATGGAATGCTCAGAATGATCAAAAGGTATAAAATGATGCCTAACTAATCTATGAAATAGTCAGATGGATTGTCTCTAGTCATACACTACATTCAGCATGCACACAACTAGTTGCCTTGTCATGTAAATAAAGGTGTAGGTTTGAACTACAGCTACCCTCAAATGATATCCAAATAACTTGAAATTTTGTGAGCAACCTTATAAAATGATGAGAAGATAGCACAAAAACGTGAAAACCTAAAACCAAAGCTCTGAATAATGAAAATAGCATAACAGAATGCCTTCACGAATCCCAAGGCAGCTATTTAAAAAGAGTCACTCAAAGTCATTGGGCCCTATTACAATACTCTGGCCCAAAACGAAATAAACATTGAACAACATAAAATAAAATTGCGAAATTTCCTAATTAGAAATTAACTAAGGTAAGCGCTGCTTTATTTGCCCTCTTCAAGTCCACAACCAAAATCCGGATTAAGCCCAATGTTTCATTAATTCCTGAAATTAGATTAAAAACATCAAATTAGCTAAATGAGCCCAAATAATAAAACTGCCTAATTAATTGACAATTAAGATCAATCAATGATTAAAATGGTGCAAAAAGGGTTTAGAAAATAGAAGAAAATGATGGCACATCAGTGGTCGACAAGGGTGTTTCCCATTGCTCCTACGTATTCCTCAATTTTGATAAGGAAATCAGACCTACGTAGTTCTTCAAGAGCTAAGCATTGGTTAAGTTGTTTTTTTTTTCCTTTTTTTGCAAGATATATTTTTATTGAATGAAAGGTCATTTAAGGTGTTGGACCATTAAATAATCTTTTGATTCTTTTAAAAGGAGAGAAAACATTAAGGCATTGGACCATTAATGATCTCTTATTATTTTTTGCAAGAGGTAATAAAGCTACGTATTGATTTTAGGCCTTTAGAAAATCTATGTTTAACTAGTAAAAGCGGAAAAGACCATTTCAAGGCGTTGGACCTTAAAAAATGGCTTTTTTAGGTGATGACAAAAGTTTGATTTATGAATTGATTTTAGCCTTAGTTTCACTTTGGTTATTAGTCAATTCGACTGAGAAAGAAAAATCCTAAAGAAAAACGTCCGATTGATTTTTTTTTATTATTTTACTAAAAGATATTTTTTGATTATTATATTATTATTTTGCCTCTTTTTGGTTTTAAACGTGGTTACGCCATGACCGAACGGTCAGATTTCATTTTAACAGAAATTAAAGGATGTTATAATACGAATGATCGGTGGAAACTTATTTTATTTTTGATTAGGTGAGAAAATGACTTAAATAAATGACTAAAGCACGCCAAAAGGGGGTACGAAAAGTAAATGAAATGAAAATAAAAGCACGCGAAACAAATGAGGACCACTAAGGGTACATAGAATGAATTGAAAAGTTCGATTTCGGGAACTTACCTGTTGAAGACCGAAGAACGACGAAGAACGAACGAAGAACGACGAAGAACGGTTGAAAATCTTCGCGAAATCATCCACGAAAACGTCACAGAAGTGTTACGGAAGCGCCTCGGCTTGGATTTTCTTCACATAAACAATTTTTCTCACTAATTTTAAGAGATCCTTAGATACCAGGAGGGTTGAACATTTTTGTTCTTCCCTCCTTCCCCTATTTATAGGGAAAAGAAGGAGAAGCTTGCCACCCAGCTCGCCCAAGCGAGCTAGGTTGCTTCCCCCAGAAGGCACCGCCTTCTGGAGAACTTCCTAGAAGGCCCAAGTGGGCCTGGTTGCTATTTGCACCCCATGTTTACTGAATACACCCCTTGCCTTTTTTTGTTGATTCTTTTTCCGTAACGTTAAAGAATCTTACGAATTACGTAACGATACTTGTTTTCTTTTCGTATTGTTATGAAACCTTACGGATCACATAATCATCCCTTTTTTGGCTTCCGGGATGTTACGGAACTTTACGGATTGCGCACTAACACTTCCTTTTGACTTTCGGCATGTCTCGGAACTTCACGAATTGCCTAACAATGGGTGCCAAGTACCTCGAAGTGGTCAAACGAGGGTCGCATCCCAACAACGGATGATCCTCGGACGAAATTAGGGTATGACAGTCACATTTTAAGACATGGTGATGGGCGTCTTTAAAAAGTGTTGGCCAGAAAAATCCTGACTGTAAGACCTTAGCTGCTGTTTTGTCTCTGCCATAATGCCCGCCACATGGTGAATTGTGACAATGCCACAATATGCCCTTGGCATCCTCACTTGTCACACATCTTCGAAGAAGATTATCTGCACCTACTTTGAACAAGTGTGGATCATTCCAAACATAATGTCGGGCATCATGGAAGAATTTCTTTCTCTGCTGCCAATTGAGGTCTTTAGGAATGACACGTGCTGCCTTGAAATTAGCCATATCAGCAAACCAGGGTTTTCCTGCAATCAAAAATAAAGATTCATTAGGAATTTGATCTTTTATTTCTGCCTCCTTTGAAGTGACATCTTTATTCACCAATCTGGATAGGTGGTTTGCTACCACATTTTTAGAACCTTTCTTGTCCTTAATGACCAAATCAAACTCTTGAAGCAACAGTATCCATCTGATCAATCGTGGCTTGGAATTAGCTTTGCGTAACAGATATTTAATTGCTGCATGATCAATGTAAATCACTATTTTTGATCCCACCAGATAAGATCAAAATTTCTCAAGTGCAAAAACAATTGCCATCAATTCTTTCTCAGTGGTGGCATAGTTAATCTGAGCATCATTAAAACATTTGCTAGCATAATAGATGGTATGAAACATTCTGCCCTTCCACTGCCCCAGCACAGCACCTACTGCATAATCAGTTGCATCACACATCAATTCAAATTCTTGTCCCCAGTCTGGTGCTGTAATCACAGGAGCAAAAACCTACTTTGCTTTGAGAGTGTTAAAGGCTTCTAAACATTCTTCATTAAACACAAACACAACATCCTTATTTAGCAGATTGCTTAAGGGTTTAGCAATTTTGGAGAAGTCTTTAATGAATCGCTGATAGAATCTAGCATGACCTAAAAAACTCTGTTTGCCTTTCACATTAACTGGGGGTGGAAGTTTATCAATAACATCTAATTTTGCTTTATCCACCTAAATTCCTCTTTTAGAGATCTTGTGTCCCAGCACAATACCTTCTTGGACCATAAAGTGACATTTTGCCCAGTTAAGCACCAAATTAGATTCTTCACAGCGTTGTAACACTTTCTCTAAATTTGCTAGGCAATTTCCAAAAGATGCACCAAAGACCGAAAAATCGTCCATAAAGACTTCAATACATTTCTCTACCATGTCAGCAAAAATTGCCATCATACATCTCTGGAAAGTAGCTGGGGCATTACATAAACTGAACGACATGCGGCAATAAGCAAATACACCGAAGGGGCATGTGAAAGTTGTCTTTTCTTGGTCTTGAGGATCTACTGCAATCTGATTGTAGCCTAAGTATCCGTCCAAGAAACAGTAGAAAGATTGCCCTGCAAGTCTCTCAAGGATTTGATCCATGAAGGGAAGCGGGTAATGGTCTTTCCTTGTGGCTTCATTGAGCTTCCTATAATCAATACACATTCTCCATCTGGTGACTGTTCTTGTAGGAATTAGCTCATCTCTATCATTTTTTACCACTGTCATACCTCCCTTTTTCGGAAAACTTGAACAAGACTAACCCATGAGCTATCCGAAATTGGATAGATGAGCCCTGCCTCTAATAACTTGAGCACTTCTTTTCTTACTTCTTCTTTCATTATAGGGTTCAATCTTCTTTGAGGTTGTCTCACGGGCTTGTAACTAGCTTCCAAATTGATCATGTGCATACAATATGATGGACTGATTCCTTTTAAATCAGAGATGTGCCAACCAATACCCGCTTTATAATGTTTTAGAATCTGCACCAATTGATCTTCTTCTTCCTTCTGCAAGGAGCTGCTAATTATAACGGGTTTAGTCTCGTTATCTTCCAAAAATACATACTTTAAATGTGCTGGAAGGGTCTTCAATTCTGCTTTGGGCTTTTCTATTGGTCTAGTTTTTTCTAATTCTTCAAGAACCACATGACCAGCAGAGCTTTCTTTTGGGTCATCAAACTCTTCATCACAAACTAGGCCGTTTATCACATAATTAGGTTCTTTTTCCAAAGGGAACTGCAGTACCATGGTTGAAGTTGATAATGATATCTCATGCTCCACCTCTTCTTCTTCAAAACAAGCATCACCCATATCTGGGTGTTTCATTGCTTCAAAGAGGTCAAAGGAGATTTTCTTATCCTCTACACTAAGTTCCAATCGACTTTCATCTTTGCCTACAACATATCCAGGAGTTTCCATGCAGGGGTGTCATACCCTAATATCGTCTGGGGATTATTATTTGATGATATACAACCTTTGATTGGCTGCTTCGAGATACTTGGCACCCTTTGTTGCACAATATGTGAAGTCCCGAGACGTGCCAAAAATCAAAAGGAAGCAGGCTTACACGATCCGTGAAAATTCCGTAATGTGACGGAAATCGAAAGGAGGTGTTTTTCGCAATCCGTGAGTTTTCGTAACTTTTTCGAAAGCTAAAAAAGAGAATACATAATCCGTAAGGATTCGTAACCTTGCGGAAGGAAAATAAGTATCGTTACAAAATTCGTAAAGTTTCGTAATGTTACGGAAAAAGAATAAACAAAAAAAGGTAAAGGGGGATGCATTTAGTAAAAAGGGGGGTACAAATAGCAATTAGGCCTTGCTTGCCTGGGCGAGCTGGGTGGCAAGCTCCTCCCCTATTTTGCTATAAATAGGGGGAGGAATGAAGGGAGAAGGGGTTCAGCCTTCTTGGCACTTCTTATTCTCTCGAAGTCTTCAAATCAAGACCTCATTTCTACACGGAATTTTTGTAAACGGTGCATTTGAATGGCTATATATATATATATATATATATATATATATATATATATATATATATATATATATATATACAGTGTATGTATATATGTATATATATATTCCTGGTAGGAGTAGGTATTTTGGGGGAAAGATATGTGGATTAGGCTAATTAAGGAAGAGAAATCCATAACTGGATGGTTATAGGTTAATTCTCCATTAATTAGTCTAAAAATTATCGTTTTGCATGCAACTTCAAATTTAACAAAACCAACCTCTGAACCATGCTCGGGGTTTCATTCTGAGCGTTTTGATATATATTGTCTACTTTCGAAAACTGGCCCCGACGGGTGCAGAGAAACGCGAGGGACTGGAACCAGAGAAACGACACGCAAACCGAGGCAGGATTTTAGCGTTCCAAAAGGTTAGATTTTTCTCTTCTTCTTGTGACTATGCATGAGTCACATCAAGAGAAAAAGGTGGGCCCTTTTTGTTCCACTCAAAATGGGACAAGTGGCAAGTGCTTTTGAAAAATAAAATAATAGAAAAGAGAAAAGTCTTTTTAAACCAAAAAGCAACACTCTCTCTCTCCTCACTCAGCCCCAAAATTTCAGAAAGCTCTTTCCTCTCTCTTTCACGTTTCCATTCTCTTCTTCTTCCTCCACCATTGAAGCTCCAACAAAGCTCCAACCTTTGGTAGCCATTTCTGCTCCAAATCGTGAAAGGAAGGCATTTTCGGAGTCGTGAAGCGCATCTCTACGTGTGGGACTTCGAAATTTCAGGTTTGGGTAGACTTCTTTCTCACTTGATTTTCGTGGGTATTGGGTTTTGGGAGATATGATGGGTAGTTTTGCTAGGTTTCTGCTTCATGATAGTTATTTGTGAAGAAATTTGTTGAAAGCATGTTGAACTTGCCATGTTTGGTGTGAGTCAAGCTTACCCATTCTGTTTTAGGGTTTATATGATGATGCTTGTGATGTTTATGTGCTGAAATTGCTGATGGAAAATTGCTAGGGATGAAGGGTAGAGTTAACCTAGGGTTAGAAAGTGAGAATGTTGTGTTATGAGTAGAAAAAGAGTGAGGCTTTGAGAGTTGGAAGGCTAAAACGGGATTCAGGGGTAAATGGAGGTTAAAGTGAGTAAATCCTAGTTTGAAATGTCATCTAGGACTTATGAGAAAGCTTGGGCTGTGCAAGAGAGAAAAACAAATGACCAAAGTGAAGGCAAGAGCCATTTCTAGGGTAAAATTGGGTGTTGAGGAGTCAAATTTTGATTCGGTAGAGTTTTCGTCGTAAAACCAGTTTGAGCAAGTTTAGATTAAGGTTATAGACTTGTGTGAGGTGAGAGTTTGCTCTAAATTTACCCCATTCTCATTTTCACTTCTCAAACCTTGAAAATCCATTAAATTGAGGGGTTTTGAATACCTAGAATTTTGAGTTGCTTTGGTCTGAAGTTTGTACTTGGTTTAGACATGATTGATAAATGATTTGGGACTTGTAGGATTCAATTTAGGCAAAATTGGATGAGGGAGAGTGTGATTTCGAAAATCTGCACTTATGCAGAATTTTGCTGTCAAATAGGTGCAGCAGAATTTGGCTGTGTGCAGAAAATGTTATGAAATTGCGGGTTGTGGAAGGAGTAGCACCGATTGGGTTTTGGACGTTTTCTAGCAGATCCCAACGGTCAAAATGTAGACTTATGTAATAGAGACTTCCAGTAAAATTTTCGAGTCGATCCAACGGTTAACGAATTGGAACGAAGAGAATGTTACTGGGGTATTTGAATGTGAAAAGCTGTGATATTGGTTTGTGTTTAGGGCAGAGTTTTCTGCCTTTGCCCTGTTTTCTTGGCTGTGTTAGTTTGTGATGATTGGATGTTGAATTACTTGAATGTTGTGGAAGCTTGGGAGGATTGATGGGGACCCGGCGTTGAGAGGAACGAGGATAAGGGCTACGTGGGAGTACGCGAGCTCAGTTGGAGGTGGGCAACAGGGGATGGTGGGTTTATACGTGATTTGTGGATGTGGAGAATTGTCTTGCACCATCGCCCGACCGCCACCTAGTACCACATGTGATGAGTACCCCATAATCCTACAAGTTTGAAATGAGGAAGTGTGGAAGGGTGAGACTTCCTACTTTTATTCGTTGACCACAGAGTGGTACCTGGAGATATGTCGCGGGGGTCAGGAGACCTTGGGGACGTCAGGTGGGGTGATATTGCCCAAAACCAAACTTGACCAATCCCGACCCAACCCAGGCATAGTCAGTCAGTGAGAACCTGTGATGTACCTAAACAGGCGAGCTCCTGGCAGTCAACCGATAAAAGAACAAAGACCACAAAGCAAGGGGGCTTGTGTGGTGGCTGGCCAACTGTGAATCTTGTGTGATATATGGGATATGGCCTCTGGTAATCGATTACCAAGGGTGGGTAATCGATTACAAGGCTTAAAAGTGAAGACAGGAAGCTAAGATGGCTTCTGGTAATCGATTACCAAGGGGTGTAATCGATTACCAGGCTTAAAAACGAGATCAGGAAGGTAAGAGGGCTTCTGGTAATCGATTACCACGGGGTGTAATCGATTACCAGGCTTAGAAATGAAGGCAGCATGTTTTGGAGGCCTCTGGTAATCGATTACCAGGCTGTGTAATCGATTACACAGAGGAACATGCCACTGGTAATCGATTACCAGTTATGTGAATACGATTACACAGTGCATTTTTGCAGGTTTCATGTCCTGAGGCTGTGTAATTCGAGTTTAGCCTCTAGTAATCGATTACCAAGGCTGTGTAATCGATTACCAGAGATGAAAAGCCTTGAGATACCCCTTTTACTTACATGTAGTGGTTATGAGACGCATTGTGTTGCTCCGTAGTTAGATATCACGTGAAAGAGTCTACCCCTTTCTTTTATTTCTTGTAGATCGTGATGGCGGTGCAACTAATCCATGACCGAGTGGAGATGGAGTGCCTAGAAGGAGCTTGGGAGACCCTCAAAGGAAATGTGAGGTGCCGATTTCGGGGCACGATTCGATTCACGGCTACTTCATTGGTGCATCCAGGGGAACCCGCACGTACGCTTCAGCGCACTGTGGAGTGGATATTACCCACGCCTACACCATATCGTCTAGCGGAGTTAGTCCAAGTGATCGAGGTGACGCCATCTAAGGAAGACCCTGAGGAATACCCAGAGGAGCTACCCCCTGAGCCTGCTGTGGATGCTCTTGACTTTCTAGAGGGTGATGAGGACCCACCCCTTGAGGTGGATTCTCCCGAGGACGTCATGTCGGCATCTGAGGCAGACTTTACGGAGGAGAGCGGCCCTGGAGAGATGGCGACTAGTGGAGGCTCTTCATCATAGTAGACAGCTCCTTAGACTAGTTTTATATACTTTTTGAGGGTGGGTGTATCTAGTACTGACTGTTAGGTTTACTCTTTTGTTTTTGTATGGGTAGACCTATTGTATAGGAATTTGATGATTGTATACATGTGGCTGAGGCTACTACAGTGGATACTTTTGCTCGGGATGACACTATGTATTTTGCAAAACTCCCATATTTTGGACAGCTTTAAATGATGAATGTACTTATGTTTAATCTTGTTATTTGAAAAGAAAGCATTAGCAAACTTTATTTGCAAAAGAGTTTATCGACCGTATTTTATTCTATTATTTTCACGTGACGACCTAAAGTAATGGCTGGTACACTCTTCTTTTTGAAACAGCAAGATATTTAGAAGTTATGAGTGATCAGAAAGAAATGACTCCGAATAGAGTTGTGAACTGGCCATTCAGGACTCTATAGTGATGATTTTCCTTCTGAACTTGATTATTGTGAAAAGTGAAAGAAACGAATAAGAAAAAGAAAAAAAAAATTTCCCACGGTTTTTGTTGTTTAAATTATTACTATTAAACCAGTCATTATTTTGGGGACGCCACACCACCTTCTGAACAAACTCCTCCAGGCTCATAACTACCCGCTGCTAGACCACATCCTGCAAGCTCTGCATAATCAGGAGCTGGCCCTGGTGTAGGCTCTGGAGCATAGACATGAAAGGCTCTAAGCTTTGAGCGGAGGGACCTGGAAGAACTGGAGCTGCTGGTGGTGAAGGGAGAGTAGAAGTAGAGGGAGCAGAAGTAGGGGGAGCAGGGGCAGCTAAAGGAGATGGGGCCTCAGATCTTCTAGCCCTGGATTTTTGGGTCCTTGGAAAAGTGACTGAAAGGTCATCCAGGTTCCAGTAATTCTTCTTAATATAAGCCAAATTAATGGCTGGGCCAAGTGACTCATAAGTGAGAGAATCTGAGGTGACTCCTCGGGCCTTGCACAAGGCAATAATCAAGGCTGGAAATCCAAGCCACGAAGAGTTGGACTGAGCAATGAGTGAAATCTGACCAGGAATAAGTGATCCTAAGTTCATGTTCATCTTCATTACAAGCCCATAGACTAACCTGGCCCTATCCAGATTAAGATCAGAAGTATGGGATGTCAGGGCCAAGTTAGAATAAGATAGAACACTCCAGGTTTGGGCCAGAGTGGAAAGATCTTTCCTCAAGAGCTTCCATGGCAGACCTTCGGCATTAAGTACAAATCCCCTCCTTGGGATACACAGCCGGGCTGCAAGCTCCTAAGGACTAGGCCTCAGTCTAGCAAACCTGGAGTAAGATGGCAAGCTCTCCCCTTGCTCCATGACCACTGGAGTCTCTAAAAAGGTGTTGAGGGAATCAATATCAAATTTTATCAGGTGCCCTCTAACCCTAACTTGCTTTGGTTCTTTGTCCTCAGGGACATATAGGTTTGCATAAAATTCTTTAACAATTGCCACATCAATGCTTCCCTCAGTCAAGTTGGTCAGTTTTTTATGCCAGTTTCTTCTAATTAATTCTCTTTTGAGATCATCAAACTCAGTGATATACAACTTGACATTTCTTTCGGGTAGAATGTTCCTAGCAAGCACATTATCTGAGTAACGGTCCCAGGCCTCCTGTGATATAAATCTTGATCTATCATAACTGACCTGAGACACTAAAGCTATGGCTTTTTCTCTTACGGGAAGACATCTGCAATGCAAAAGAATCAAAACACAAAATTAGATAGGAATTTATTCAAATTAAAAAGCAGAAAATAAAACTGAAAATCAAATTGGGCGATTAACGCAAGTGACTCACTTAGCACGCCTTAGGAAAAACTACTCATGCGCTAAGCGCGATAGCCACACGCTTAGCGAGTGAACACAGATCTAATTTTTTCTACAAAATTGGCTTAGCGAGCAAGCTAGCTAAGCCCAATTCCACAAATTTTCAAACAGATAAGGATTTGCGCTTAGCGCACAACAAAACATAAAAATTTCTAAGTGTCTAAGAACACATTACTCGGTTAGCGAGTTCATAAGCAATTGAACTTTCAACCAGAGAAGATGAACGAGCTTAGTGGGACAGGGCCGCACTTAGCGAGTTCATCTAGAAATCCAAATGTTCAATAGAAATGATGAACTCGCTTAGCGCAGCAAGGGGCTTAGTGCACTCATCGCGATTTCCAGAAAAAGAAGGGGCTTCTCACCCGTCCACTTAGGCCCCTATTAGGTCGTCTAACCCCAATCAAAACAAGCACATTGTATCCACAAGAAATCCCTAATTCTATTCTAACGAACAACTAACCTAACAGGACTAAGTATTAACAGAAATTCAACCTAACACTACTAAGTTAACTAGCCTAAAGTTTGAAATTTGGAAATAAAATGAACAAAGTTAAGAAGCTTACTTGTGCTATTGAATATGAGTGCAAAGAGGGAGCAAAAATGCAGGCAATGCAGGGAGATTGAAGTACTGTTGTTAGTCGGTTAATACGACTAACTTTTGTGTAAGAAACTATTATAAATTGTATACAACTCAGTACTCAGTATCCCAATTTTGTGTATTTAATGATCCTTCCATCTCAATTTCAGGTGAAATAGGCAAGATTGGTGAAGTGTAGAAATTGTCAACTCGCTAAGCTAATTCATCCGCTGAGTGAGCAACCCACTAAGCGCGACCACCATTGGTTGAGCATAGAGAAGAATTTGGAAGAAGGATGAGTTGTACAGACACGTTGAGTGAGTGTCAACTTGCTAAGCGCACCGCTTGCATCCTCCGCACTGAGTGAGAAGACTGGCACTAAGCCAAAAGCCACTTATGTGCGCTAAGCGAGTCATCTCGCGCTAAGCACGCGACCGCCAATAGGATTTCCTATTTAAAGCTGAAATCTCAAAATTGGAAGGGAGGTGAGCTTTTTAGAGAGTTAGCTTTTGGTATTGGTTGTGGAGAGACTGAGAGATAGCTGAGCTTGACGAGGAAGCCATCTTGTAGAACTTTGGATGAGATTTTGAGTGATTGTACATTGTTGTAAAATAAGCTTCCCTGCTATGGAGAGCTAAATCCTTAGTTGGTTCTTCCTATGGGGTACTTGATGTAAATACTTTCATATTTATCTAATGATGTTTTATGTGTTCAGTGTGCTATCAGTATTTAATTCTAGTGGGCCTTTGCCTTGATCACGCAACTGCATGCTTAGTCAGGGTCACTCAACATTGGGAAATGGTTTGATCCTTAGAACCTGATAGGACGGGGCTAGCTTATCGTACATGCGCGAGACATCGGGGTACGGTAACTAAGTTTAGTCCAACAAGAGACATTTGAGGATGACGCTTGATTAGGATTAGGCTAAACATGCATGAGACATCGGGGTTTAGTAGTCCAAGAGACAACATAGAACACAGGAACATTGTTAGGTAGAGAGCATCCTTAATAACATCAGTCCACCCTGTAGGAAGACCAACAAGTTGTCTATCTATCTTTACACACTGCTACTCACCTCTACTTGCTTTTGAATAGTTTAGTTTACATACTTGTCCATACAACACACCAAACTTTTATCACAAGACACCTATTTATTGAACCACAGCTTTACCAAGTAAAACAAGTTCCTCGAGAGTTCAATACTCGGTATTCACTTACCATTTTATACTACTTGAGTGATTCGGTGCACTTGCCGGCTCTCGAACAAGTTTATGGCGCTGTTGCCGGGGAATTTCTTTCTATTTGGAAAGTTTAGTTCAGTTCTTTAAGTGTCTAATTGTTATTCTTTTATTACTTGTGAATATTTGTTTTTGTTTATATTTGTTTTCTTCTTGAATTGGATAACCACTGTTTCTGTCAGTGTTTTGTATGCATAGATCTCCTACAGGTAATCTAGTTCCTCTCGACTTGGAAATTGAAGCCACTTCAAGAAGGAACCGAGCCAAAAGGAGAAGGAAATTGGTGCAAGACAAGGCAGTAGCGTCCATTTTAGAGGAAGAAGCTCAATCCTCTGATTCTGTATCATCTTATTCATCTTCATCAAGGGAATCCACTACAGATTTACCAGAAGCCTCTGTCATGGCTGAAGAACATCAACACAGGGTTACCCTTGAAGATTACTCCAGTAGTTCTGTGCCACAATTCTTTACAAGTATTGCGCGACCAGAAGTCCAAGCACACAATATAAACTATCCTCATTCTTTGATTCATCTAATACAGGGGAACCTATTTCATGGATTACCAAACTAGGACCCCTACTCACACTTAGCAACATACATAGAGATTTGTAACACTGTCAAGATTGCAGGAGTACCGGATGATGCCATCAAACTCAACTTATTTTCATTTTTGTTGGTAGGAGAAGCTAAGAGGTGGCTCCATTCATTCAAAGGCAATAGTTTGAAGACATGGGAGGAAGTTGTTGAGAAATTTCTGAAGAAATACTTCCCCGAGTCAAAGACTGCAGAGGGGAAGGCTTCTATTTCATCATTCCACCAGTTCCCTGATGAGTCCTAGAGTGAGGCATTGGAGAGATTTCGTGGTTTGTTACGAAAGACTCACACTCATGGATTCTCTGAGCCAATTCAATTGAACATGTTTATAGATGGGCTGAGACCACAAACCAAGTAATTGTTAGATGCTTCAGCAGGAGGGAAGATAAAGCTAAAAACCCCTGAAGAGGCAACTGAATTGATTGAGAATATGTCTCCTAGTGATCATGCTATCCTGTGTGATAGAGTGCACCAACCCACCAAGAATATCTTATTGAAGTTATCATCACAGGATGCTTTATTGGCACAAAATAAGTTTCTCTCTGATGCAAGCTCCATTGGAGCTTGTAGGCCTAGGACCTTCTTCATCAATGGATTCCTTTGATTCTTGGAAGATGAATGGCAGCGGAATGGAGAAAGGAAGAGAGAGAGGAGACGCCACTTCAAGGAGAAGATGAGTCTAGAAGAAGCTCACCACCATAGGAGGCCATGGATAAGAGCTTGGAGGAAGGAGATGAATGAAGGGAGAGGGAGAGAAGAGCACGAAATTTTGTGCTCTAAATGAGCTTTGAAATCTGAAGTTTAATATTCAAATTATCAAAGTTTTAAAAAAATACACACACATGACCTCTATTTATAGCCTAAGTGTCACACAAAATTGGAGGGAAATTCAAATTTCACTTGAATTTGAAATTGAATTTGTGGAGCCAAACTTTGGAGCCAAAATTTCACTAATTATGATTAGTGAATTTTAGTTATGGTTCAGCCCACTAATCCAAGATCAATTCCAAGATTCTCCACTAAGTGTGCTTAGGTGTCATGAGGCATGAAAAGCATGAAGGACATGCACAAAGTGTGACTATATGATGTGGCAATGGGGTGTAGTAAGCAAATGCTCACCTCCCCCTCTAAAATTTAATTGGATTGGGCTTCTACCAATTCAATTAAATTTATTTCCAGCCACACACATCAAATATCCACTTAGTGCATGTGAAATTACAAAACTACCCCTAATACAAAAACTAGTCTAGGTGCCCAAAAATACAAGGGCTGAAAAATCCTATATTTCTAGGGTACCCTACCTACAATATGGAGCCCTATATACAAGGACCAAATATAATGACATCCTAGTCTAATATGTACAAAGATAATTGGACCCAACCTTGGCCCATGGGCTCAGAAATCTACCCTAAGGTTCATGAGAACCCTAGGGCCTTCTTCAGCAGCTCTAGCCCAATCTTCTTGGAGCCTCTTGCTCATGGTTCTAGTGATTGGTCCCTTCCTAGGGAGGATTGCATCATCCCCTTCCCCTTGAAGAGGATTTGACCTCAAATCTGTTAGTTCCTCCTCCTCAATATCAGCTCCACCTGCAAAAGGAGTTAAATCAGAAATGTTAAAAGTGGTGCTGACTCCATACTCTTCTGGGAGGTCCAACCTATAGGCATTGTTATTGATCCTCTCCAAAACCTGAAAAGGTCCATCCCCTCTAGGGCTAAGCTTGGATTTCCTTTTAGTAGGGAATCTATCCTTCCTAAGATGGAGCCAAACCCAGTCACCCTCATTAAGAACTAGCTCTTTTCTTCCTCTATTGCCTTTAGTTGAATACACCTTTGTTTGGTTCTCTATTTGGTTCTTAACCCTCTCATGCATCTTCTTTACAAATTCTGACCTAGATTCCCCTTCTTTATGTATAAAAGAAGTGTCCAGTGGGAGGGGAATGAGGTCTAACGGTGTTAGGGGATTGAACCCATAGACAACCTCAAAAGGGGACTGCTTGGTGGTTCTATGAACCCCCCTGTTGTAGGCAAATTCTACATGAGGAAGATACTCATCCCAAGACTTATGGTTGCCTTTCAGAAGAGCCCTTAAAAGGGTGGATAAAGACCTATTCACTACCTCTGTTTGCCCATCAGTTTGTGGATGACAAGTGGTAGAGAAAAGAAGTTTAGTTCCTAACTTAGCCCATAAGGTTTTCCAGAAGTGGCTAAGGAACTTAGCATCTCTATCTGACACAATGGTCCTAGGCAAACCATGGAGTCTCACAACTTCCTTGAAAAAGAGTTTTGAGATGTGGGAAGCATCATCCACCTTGTGGCATGGTATAAAGTGTGCCATCTTGCTAAACCTATCCACCACCACAAAGATAGAGTCTACACCTCTTTGGGTTCTAGGAAGCCCAAGGACAAAGTCCATACTAATGTCTACCCAAGGTGCAGATGGGATGGGTAAGGGTGTGTATAGCCCATGAGGCATCACCCTAGACTTGGCTTGTAAACAAGCCACACACCTAGTGCAATGCTTATGGACATCTTTCTTCATATGGGGCCAATAAAACTTTTCTTTGAGGAAGACAAGGGTCTTGTCTATCCCAAAGTGGCCCATGAGCCCACCCTCATGGCTCTCTTTCACAAGTAATTTCCTAATGGATCCTTGGGGTATGCAAAGCTTTCCCTCTTTGAACAAATACCCCTCAGCCAAATAGAATCCATCTTGGGCCTTTTTCCCACAACTCTCGTAAATGGGAGAGAAATGTTCATCTAAAGCATACAAGTCCCTAATATTATCAAATCCTAAAATTTGAGCTCCTAGGGAGCAAAACAATGTGTGTCTCCTAGAGAGGGCATCAGCTACCACATTTGTTTTTCCCTTTTTGTATTTGATAACATATGGAAATTGCTCTAGGTACTCTACCCATTTTGCATGCCTCTTGTTTAACTTGCTTTGCCCTCTAATGTACTTAAGTGATTGATGATCACTATGAATGACAAATTCCTTGGAAACAAGGTAATGTTCCCAAGTTTGGAGGGCTCTTATTAAGGCATAAAGCTCTTTATCATAGGTGGGGTAGTTGAGGGTGGCACTATGAAGTTTTTCACTAAAATAAGCAATAGGGTGCCCACCTTGTAACAATACAGCTCCAACTCCCACTCCAGAGGCATCACATTCTAGCTCAAAAGTTTTAGAAAAGTCAGGAAGAGCTAGAACAGGTGCCTTAGTAAGCTTTTCTTTGAGCAAAGCAAAGGCTTGCTCTTGTTTTTCACCCCAGGTAAATGCCACATTCTTCTTCACCAGCTCATTGAGAGGTGATGCAATTGTAGAGAAATTAGGAACGAACCTTCTATAGAAGCTTGCTAACCCATGGAAGCTCCTAATATCTCCCACACTTTTTGGGGTGGGCCATTCTTGGATGGCCTTGATTTTCTCAGGGTCCACTTGGACCCCATTTCTACCAACTACAAAACCTAAGAAAACTATATTATCTACACAAAAGGTACACTTCTCTATATTTGCATAGAGGGTGTTTTTCCTAAGGACTGAAAGAACTTGTCTGAGATGTCCTAAGTGATCATCTAGCCTCCTACTATACACTAAAATATCATCAAAATAAACAACTACAAATCTACCTATGAAATCCCTTAAGACATGATGCATAAGCCTCATAAAGGTGCTTGGTGCATTAGTGAGCCCAAAAGGCATCACTAGCCATTCATACAAACCAAACTTGGTCTTGAAAGCAGTTTTCCACTCATCACCCTTTTTCATCCTGATTTGGTGATAACCACTTTTAAGATCAATTTTTGAAAAGATATTGGCACCATGCAACTCATCAAGCAAATCATCAAGTCTAGGAATGGGGTGCCTATACTTTACAGTGATGTTGTTGATGGCCCTGCAATCTGTACACATTCTCCACGTACCATCCTTTTTGGGCACCAACAACACTGGCACAGCACATGGGCTTAGGCTCTCTTGGACCCAGCCCTTCTCCAACAATTCTTTAACCTGAGACTCTATCTCCTTAGTCTCCTGAGGGTTAGTCCTATAGGCTGGCCTATTAGGAAGGCTTGCTCCTGGGACTAAATCTATTTGGTGTTCTATTCCCCTTAAAGGAGGTAGCCCAGGGGGTATCTCTTTGGGAAATATATCACCAAATTCATGTAAGAGTTCTTGGACCTTTGGGGGTAAGGTCTCAAATGTAGGAATTGTGGCAGTGCTAAGGGATGTTTCCCTTGATAGGAGAAGGTAGAAAGATTGTTTAAGAAGGAGTGCTCTTTTAATATCACCTTTTGTTGCAAAATGATTTTCCTTCTTAACAATCTTCTTGGAGGAATCCTTTCCCTCTTTTTCCTTCCCCCTGGCCTTTGAAGACAAGGCCTTACTATCCTTCTTTTTCTTTTGTTTTTCTAATTTTTCTTCCTCATCCCTCTTATCTTTCATAGTTAGTTGATCTTTGGCCACCTGTGAAGGTGTTTGAGGATGCAACACAAATTTAGTGCCAAGATGGGTGAGGGTAATCTCATTAGTTAGGCCATTATAAATGATCTTCCTATCAAATTGCCACGGCCTTCCTAAAAGAATATGTCCTGCCTCCATGGGAACTATATCACAATGAACTTCATCCTTATATGTCCCAATGGAGAAAGGTACCTTCACTTGTTGGTTAACTATCATTTCCCCTTGCTCATTGAGCCATTGAAGTTTATAAGGTTTTGGGTGGGGAATGATAGTGAGGTTCAACTTGGAAACTAATCTTGTGCTACAACAATTGCAACAAGATCCACTATCCACAATGAGAGAACAAGTTTTATCTAAAATTTTGCATCTTGTATGAAAGATGTTCTCTCTTTGGGATTGAGATAGATCACAAGATTGACCTCCAAGGAGCCTTCTAACCATTAAGAGGTCACCTTCTTCATGGGGGTAGACTTCCTCACTAGACTCTTCACCCCTTACTTCATCTTCACTTCCACTAGAGGAAGGGCAAGAAGTAGTCTCCTCTTGACTACTATAAATGTCTTGACCCCTCATGATCATGGTTTTCTTTGTGGGGCATTGAGAGGCAATGTGACCTCTCCCAAGACATTTGAAACATTTAATGTTGCTAGTCCTTTCTTGGGAACTAGTCTTAGGGGTGTATTTCTCTATGGTCTTACCCTTATCTTCCTTGGGTTTTGAAGGTGCAGCCCCTAAAATTCCATGGGCTTGGTCCTTCCTTGGATAAGAGTGAGAGCCATAAGATTTTGAAGAAGGCTTTCTTTTAAGTTGTTGCTCCACTCTTATACAAAGTTGGACTAGCTCATCTAGGTCCCTATATGGAAGGAGTTCAACCTTGTCCCTCACTTCCATATTGAGCCCACTAAGGAACCTAGCTATGCTTGTTCTTTCCTCCTCCCTAAGTCCAGCTCTTAAAAGGAGTAGTTCCATTTGTTGTCTATATTCTTCAACACTCATACTCCCTTGTCTAAGCCTTTGGAGCTTGTCCATAAGCTCCCTTTCATAGTAGGAGGGAATGTGCCTCTTCCTAAGGGAACTCTTAATATCATTCCAATACTCTACTGGAGGATCCCCATGAATCCTTCGTTCTTTAACAAGGGAAGTCCACCAATAGAGGGCATACCCTTGAAAGCTAAGGGTAGCCAATGGAACTTTTCTCTCTTCGCTAATATGATGGCAAGCAAAGAGTTGTTCAACCTTCATTTCCCAATCTAAGTAGGCCTCAACATTATCTTTTCCGTGGAAATATGGGAGGCTAATGTTAACCTCTTGAGGCCTTCTATCCTTTTCTCTTCTTTGGGAGTGATGTTTAGTATGTGAACTATGACGCCCTCTATAATAGTCGCTAAGTTCTTCACTTAAACTCTTGCAAGAGTCATGACTACTATAGGAGGCATGTTTTTCTCTTTTCATTTCTTTCATTATTTTTCTTCTTTCTTCCTCTCTTATTTTCTCTCTTTCATCTTGACATATTTCTTCCACTTTTTTTTTACCTTTTTCTTTTCTCTCTTGTTTTTCTTTCCACAACTTAAGGGATCTCAACTCATCTAATATCTTATACAAGGGGTCCTTAGGAGTAGAACCCTCACCATTAACACTAGATGAAGAATGAAGACTCATGTTGGTTCCTAAGTTATGGTTCTTTCTTGTTGGGGGTTTGAAAACAAAAGGTAAAAGAAACTATGGTTGAAACTAGCCAAAATAAACACTAAAAGAGGTGTGAAAGATAAGGTAAAAACTAATTGGTAAAAGGCAAGCTATCTAGGTGGTTTGACAATGGAGGGTAAAAGAAATAAGCTATGAAAGTAAGCAAGAAATTAAAGTGCAAGAAATCCAAACTAGGCGGATCCTAAGAGTGTTTGGATGACCACATTTAAGGTTCCCAACAAAACACTCACTATCCTAAGGGAAAATTGCCTAAAATTATTACACACAAATGGAAGTAGGGTGACCTATTGGAGGCTCCCAACTTACTTCCAATGAAAGGCCTTTTTGTTACAAAATTTGAAAGCAAAACAAATTGCCAATTACAAAATTACAAAAAAAAAGTCCTCAATTGTGGTGGCTATTCTCTCTTTAGTATTTCACTCAATTTGTAGTGCTTCTTATTCCAATAGCTCTTAAGATGGTTGGTCCCTTTCTTCTTGACTCAAATTCTTCAAGATATGGCACCAATCCTCCTTTCCAATTCCCTATATGGCAACTCACAAGCAAGGAAACAAAGAGACAAGCAATAACCAAAGACCAAAAAAAATGAAATGAAAGCTAAACCAATAGAGTTTTAACAAGACAAATTTCCAAAGATTATTCAACAATTAAAGCAATGAAAAGCACAAAAAAGCAAGCTAGGACTCAAAGAGAAACCTAGAATGGCTCTAGAGTAGAGTAGAAAAACTCTAAAAAAAAAAAGACTCAAGAAACCTCTAGTTTTGGCACTTGTTTTCACAATAATTTTCAATTGAAATTTCAGAACTAGGATTGGTATAAAATAGGCACCAATTATAGAACAAATTTTGAGCCAAAACAACAAGCACACTTTCCTTTCACTTTTCCTTTTTTTTCCTGGACACTGATTTTTCTGCCAACTTGTGTGATTTTTATTATTTTTTCCTTTAATCCAAATCGCTTGGTTCTTTTTCTATAATTTTTTTCCAGATGTCTAGAAAATTGAGTAAAACTTTCAGCTCAAAAATCGTTGTGACCAATTCCCAGTAATTTATACAATTTTGTATGTTCAAGCTGCCAGCACCAGCGATTTCAACCTAGAAATCAAGAGTAGTGTTTATGTTGCTTAAGGCTTGGATAGTTACAATTTGTGTTTGCTTATGCTCAATTATCTTGAATAACACAATTCAAGAGAGCTTAAGACTTATTTGATTCACAAATCCAGCCACAACTCAGCACCACAACTCAACTTCATCATAGGCATCATGTAGGAATCTTAGAAAACAAAAAAGAGTTCAAGAACAAGACTACTTCTAGGAATTGATTTAGAACATGTTATGAACTAAATAACATGCATGAATTAGACTCAAAATTCAAAAGATAGGCTAAGAATGACAAGAATACATGAACAAATGTATCTAGAATTCAATCAACAAAATAAAATTCAACACAAACTTAGAACATAATGTGACAATTACTATGACTAAACATGACTCTAAGACAACATGGATTAAGTGATTTACACTTAGATTTTTGTGTTTTTTTTTAATCAATATTTTGGAAGAAAATTTAGATCTAAGGTTCAGCACAAGAATATTATGAATGAAAAATGATAGAACCTAAAATCAACACAAAAACAAGATTCAAGAGTAGATCTACAAAATTTGAACCATAGAAATGCAAGAACAAGTGTAGATCTAAGATTTAATCGGTTTATTTTTTTTGAATCTACTCTAAACAGCACCAAACCACAAGACAATGGAGGATATACATGGAGAATAAGATGAAGAACAAGGAATTAAAGAGAATTCACCGAACAAAAAGATAGAGGAAGCAAAAGAACATCACCTAGATGAAGATGCTCTTGATACCACATGATGCAAGCTCCATTGGAGCTTGTAGGCCTAGGACCTTCTTCATCAATGGATTCCTTTGATTCTTGGAAGATGAATGGCAGCGGAATGGAGAAAGGAAGAGAGAGAGGAGACGCCACTTCAAGGAGAAGATGAGTCTAGAAGAAGCTCACCACCATAGGAGGCCATGGATAAGAGCTTGGAGGAAGGAGATGAATGAAGGGAGAGGGAGAGAAGAGCACGAAATTTTGTGCTCTAAATGAGCTTTGAAATCTGAAGTTTAATATTCAAATTATCAAAGTTTTAAAAAAATACACACACATGACCTCTATTTATAGCCTAAGTGTCACACAAAATTGGAGGGAAATTCAAATTTCACTTGAATTTGAAATTGAATTTGTGGAGCCAAACTTTGGAGCCAAAATTTCACTAATTATGATTAGTGAATTTTAGTTATGGTTCAGCCCACTAATCCAAGATCAATTCCAAGATTCTCCACTAAGTGTGCTTAGGTGTCATGAGGCATGAAAAGCATGAAGGACATGCACAAAGTGTGACTATATGATGTGGCAATGGGGTGTAGTAAGCAAATGCTCACCTCCCCCTCTAAAATTTAATTGGATTGGGCTTCTACCAATTCAATTAAATTTATTTCCAGCCACACACATCAAATATCCACTTAGTGCATGTGAAATTACAAAACTACCCCTAATACAAAAACTAGTCTAGGTGCCCAAAAATACAAGGGCTGAAAAATCCTATATTTCTAGGGTACCCTACCTACAATATGGAGCCCTATATACAAGGACCAAATATAATGACATCCTAGTCTAATATGTACAAAGATAATTGGACCCAACCTTGGCCCATGGGCTCAGAAATCTACCCTAAGGTTCATGAGAACCCTAGGGCCTTCTTCAGCAGCTCTAGCCCAATCTTCTTGGAGCCTCTTGCTCATGGTTCTAGTGATTGGTCCCTTCCTAGGGAGGATTGCATCACTCTCTAAGCAACTTGAAGTCTTAACAGAAACACTTAGTAAGTTGCCAACTAAACTGTCTACTGGTCAACCTTCACATTATTCTGCTTTGCAGGTTACAGGTTGTACCATTTATGGTGGTGTTCATCTATCAGACCATTGCATTTCCATGGAAGAGCATAATCAGGAAGTTAATTACATGGGAAATCAGCAGAGGCAAGGGTACAACCAAGAAGGATTTTCAGGTTTCCAACGAGGTCCCTACAATCAGCAAGGGCAATGGAGATCACACCCTGGCAATCAATTCAATAAGGACTAGGGTGGACCTTCAAACATACCATCACAACAAGGGCCAAATCTTTATGAGAGGACTACCAAACTGGATGAGACCCTGGCTCAGTTCATGCAAGTGACCATGTCCAATCACAAGAGCACTGAGTCAGCCTTGAAAAATCTTGAGATCTAGGTGGGCCAACTAGCTAAGCAGATAGCTGAGAAGTCATCCAGCAGCTTTGGAGCAAATACTGAGAAGAATCCCAAAGAAGAGTGCAAAGTTGTTATGACAAGAAGCAGGAAGCTTGTGGCGGCTGAGGATGAGGATATTGTTGCTTTAAAGGAACAAGTTGCGTTAAAGGACACTACTAATAAAAAGAATGATGAGATAAAAGATAAGAGAAGTCAGTGGAGAGAAGAACAAATAATTGTCAATGAAAAATAAATAGAGGGAGAAAAATAAAAAGAAAAAGAAGGAAAAGAAAATTTTGAAAAAAATAAAGAGGAAAAAAGTAAGAGTTAAAAAGCAAGAGAAAAAAAGAAAAGAAACAGCTTCAGATGAGGGAAATGAAGTGCCATACCCTTTGATACCTTCCAAGAAAGAAAAAGATCGTCATTTGGCAAGGTTTTTGGATATTTTCAGGAAACTGGAAATAACCATGCCCTTTGGTGAAGCTCTACAGCAGATGCCACTCTACTCCAAGTTTTTAAAAGACATGTTGACAAAGAAGCACAAGTACATTCACCAGGAAAATATAGTTGTGGAGGGTAATTGTAGTGCTGTGATCCAGAAAATCCTTCCACCAAAGCACAAAGACGCTGGGAGTGTGACCATTCCTTGCTCAATAGGTGAAGTTGTTCGGCTTCCGGAAAGTGCACTGGATCGCACAAGTAGTATAAAACGGTAAGAACCGAGTATCGAAATCTCGGGGAACTTGTGTTATTTGGTAAGCTATTTCAGCAAATTAGTGTCGGATGTGTAAAAATAAGTTTGAATATGAACAAGTATATAAACTGTCAGTGCAAAAAGAAAAAAAAATCACACGAGAGAAATGATGTGTAAAAACAAGTAGAAACATGTTGGTCTTCCTAATAGGTGCCTGATGCTGAAAAGATATTCTCTATCTAACAATGCTCATGTGTTCTTATGGTGTCTCCTGAGATACTAAACCCCGATTCCTCATGATAGTTTAGCCAAATCCTAATCAAGCATCGTCCGCAGATTCCTCTTGTAGGACTAAGCTCAAACCAGGACCGCATTAAGACACACATACACAACTAACTTATCGTACCCCGATTCCTCGTGAAAGTACGACAACTTAACCATACACTATCAAGGACTTTAGAGTCAGACCAGTTTCCACTAATGAATGACCCTAACAAAGCATGCATCTACGTGATCAAGGTAAAGGAATACTGGAGTGAAAAATATATAGCATAGAGAACACACAAAACATCATTAAATAGATAGAAATATATTTACATCAGGTACCTACAGGGAAGATCCAACAGAGGATTTAGCTTTCCATACAAGGAAGCCTTCTTTACAACAAAGAGAAGAACAAGATGAAAGATTGCAAAAATAAAAGTGGTGAGGGTCCAGTAATTAAAATGGTGACAAAAAGGGTTAAGAAATAGGAGAAAATAATGACACATCACTTACATAAAGCGGTGATAAGAGCAAGGAACCCAAGTCTAGAAGAGTTAGACTGGGCCATAGATGTAATCTGACTAGAGATGAAGGCTCCCACATTCATGTCCATCTGAGAGACTTGGCCAAAGGTTGGGAAGTAGGGGCCAGGTTGGAGTACGAGAGAACACTCCACACCTGAGCAAGAGTTGTTAAATCTTTCTTGAGAATCTTCCCAGGGTGGCCTTCAGCATGCAAATCAAACCCCTGACCTAGGATACATAAGGCAGCCTCAATTTCTCTAATATCAGTGGGCAACCTGCAGTATTTGGAATATACGGGTAAGGTTTCACCCTCAGCTAGTACCACAGGTGTCTCTAGAAAGGTGTTGAGGCTGTCTGCATCAATCTTCACCACGTGGCCTCTGACCTTGACTTGCTTTGGTGAAGGTCCTTCGGAGCTGTAAAGGTTGGCATAAAACTCCTTCACCAAAGCTAGATTTATGCTGCTCTCAACTAAATTGGTGAGGCGTTTATGGAAGTTACGCCTCTGCAATTCAACCTTAAACTCGTCTAGCTCAGTATGGTATATTTCTACCTTCCTCTCAGGCAGTATATGTCTTCCTAGAACATTATTTGTGTATCGGGTCCAGGCCTCAAAGGAGTGGAACCTCCTTGTATCATACTGAGCTGTGGGCCTTGTACCAATACTCTTTCTCTTTCTGGAAGCCATTTGGAGACAAAGGAATCAAACAGTTGATCAGGACTCAAGTTATTCAAATTTCAACTGAAAAAGACATTGGCCGCTTTGCGAGACATGGTCCGCTTAGCTGGCCTTTGCAATAAAAAAAACACTACCGCTTAGCGACATGAGGAGCCACTTAGCGGAAGTTGCAAAATTTTAGCTTCTGCAGAATTGGCTTAGTTGGGCAGTGCCCGCTAAGCTAAACATCTGCCGCAAGGATATGCGCTAAGCTCCTTAGAGGCTGCGCTTAGCGGCACCAACTCTTTAAAAATTCCACTAAGTATTGGGAGTTTAGCGAGAGAAGCTCACTTAGCTTAGAGGATGCTGCAACAAATTGTGCTTGGCCCAGGAAAGCTCGGCTTAGCGCATGGCTATCAACAAAAAAATTGTCTAAGTTACATGGGCTTAGCGATTTAGCCTCGATTAGCCACAGGTAGTTCGGCAAGAGGATGAGTGTTCATCCTCAAAGGATGAACTCGCTTAGCGCAGTAAGCGCGCTTAGTTAGTTCTTCAGAGAACAACTATATACACAATGAGTACTGATGAACTCGCTTAGCACAGCATGCTCGCTTAGCGAGTTCATCGCGTTTTCCAGAAAATGCAGAAAACACAGTTCATTTTCTTTCACTTTTCAAGCCACTATAAGGCATATCAGACATGCAATGTGTGCATCATACTCAATACAGTATATAAGCGTATATAGTCCTAATCTTAAATTAATTTTAACAAAACATAAAAACCCTAAAAATCTAAAACTATAGTTGAAGTCTTCTACCCTAAAGTTTAGACATGAAAAAGATAAAAATAATCAAGGAACTTACTTGGATTGTTAATGCTTTGGGATTAGAAGTAGACAACGCAAAGAGAAAGCACAAATGCAAAATGCGCAAATTTTTTAGGAGAGAGAGTGCAGAGAAGAGGTTTCCGAAATCTGGCAAGTGTAAGTGTAACTCCTATTACACTAACTTAAGCAGTTTTCGACACTTTTGCTTAGCGGAATGCTGCACTAAGCGAGCCAGAGAAACGTTTGGTTTCTCAACAAGGCTCGCTTAGAGGGCCCACATGCTTAGCCGACGTTTCAAATTCAAAATCAGTTTTTTTTTGGCATACAGGCTTGGCTTAGTGCGAGGATAAGACCGCTTAGCGAGGTTTGCAGATCCAAAAAGCTGCAACTCTCGCTAAGCCAGGCTCTGGCTGGCTTAGCTAAAATTATGCATCTTAAGTACAGAGGAGCATGCGCTTAGCTGATAAGGCCTTGCTTAGTGCTCATATTGCCGTAAGGAATTCAGCTTAGCTGCCATGACTAGGGCTTAGCTTTATGAATCCTAGTTTTGGCCGTAAGGAATTTAGGTTGGCGACAATAGGTCATGCTTAGCCAAGGATAAGCTGTCACTTAGCGATCAAGCTGAAGCTTAGCCGAATTCAGATTGAATTGAAGTTGGCTTAGCTCATCCTTGGCTAGCTTAGCAGAGCAAATTAGCCTCAGAAGCAATGGTTGAGCGCTAAGCGCTTGAGACTCGCGGCTTAGTGCATGACCAAATATGCGCTTAGCGCGAGGCTCGCGCTTAGCGAAAGGACTGTTTTTCAAAAAAAAGTTTTCTAAGTTATTTTTTAGTCCTTTTTCCAAGAAATTGAAACCCTTATGTTAAACATTCAAAGAAAGGCTGATATACTCCTATGTACAGATTATACAGCAAGTTCCAAATGATTAAATGCACAAAAAACAAAGATAACAGAGATTGAAACTGGGTTTCCTCCCAGGAAGCGCTTCTTTAACATCATTAGCTTGACGCTTTTACCTTTCTGGGTGATCTTATGTTTTGGTTCTTACTTTCAGAACCTCTTGACCTCCTTCCATTACCTGTAAGCAGACATTGTGTTCTGGAGCAAGCTTGTTGTCAACAAACAAATCAAAATCAATTTTCTGATCATCAAAACCTAGCTCCAACTTCCTCTTCCCCATATCAACTATGCAGCTTGCAGTCAACATGAATGGCCTTCCCAATATTACAGGGATGTCAGTATCTTCAGAGATATCCATTACCACAAAGTCTGTCAGGAAGATAAAATGTTTTTCTCTGACCAACACATCTTCAATTACTCCATATGGCCTGGTAATGGAACAGTCAGCTAATTGTAAAGTCATTCGAGTGGGCATTATTTCCAACTCCCCCAATCTTCTGCACATGGAGAGTGGCATCAAATTGACACTGGCTCCCAGGTCAATAAGAGCTTTTCCCACATTGACTTCTCCAATTGAATAAGGAATAGTTACACTCCCAGGATCTTTATGCTTGGGTGGAAGGATCTTTTGGATCATAGCACTGTAGTTTCCTTCCACTATGATGTTTTCCTGATGAATATATTTATGCTTCCTTGTTAACATATCTTTCAAGAATTTAGAGTAGAGTGGCATCTACTGCAAAGCTTCTCCGAAGGGCATGGTTATTTCCAGTTTCCTAAAAATGTCTAAAAATCTTGCCAGATGACGATTTTTTTCCTTCTTGAAAGGTACCACGGGATATGGTACTTCCACAGCTTTTTCACTTCTACTCTTCTTTGCATTCTTATTATTTTTTCTTCTTTTTCAATTTTTTCATTTTCTATTTTTTTCTACTTCTTTTTCTTTTTCTAGGTTCTTCAATTCTTTATTCTTGACCATTATTTATTCCACTTTTTCTTGATTACTTTCACCTCTCACCTCACTTTTCTTGTCATCAGTACCTTTCTTGTCAGCAATTTTCTTCTTATGCACAACACTATCCTCATCCCCAGCCTCCACAAACCTTTTACTCCTTGTCATCACAGCTTTGCATTCCTCCTTGGGATTCTATTCTGTATTTGCCACAAAACTGTTGGATGACTTGTCAGCTATCTGCTTGGCCAGTTGTCCCACCTGGACCTCAAGGTTCTTCAGTGCTGACTCAGTGCTTTTATGGTTTGACATTGTTACCTGCATAAACTGAGTCAAGGTCTCCTCCAGCTTAATAGTCCTCTGGAATATGTTAGGTCCTTGTTGGATTGGCCTGTTTGAAGGCCCACTCTTGTCTTTGTTGAACTGGTTACTAGGGTGTGTCCTCCACTGTCCTTGTTGATTATAGGGACCCTGCTGGAAGCCTGAAAATCCTCCTTGAGTATACCCTTGTCGCTGTTGATTTCCCATATAATGAATTTCTTGAGTGTTTTCTTCAGTGGGAATACATTGGCCTGTATCATGAGACTCACCACAGATGGTACAACCTGTGACCTGCAAAAAAAAAGAATGCGTAGGTTGATCCATAGACAACTTAGTTGGCATCTTACCGAGTGTTTCTGTTAAAAACTCAAGTTGCTTAGAAAGCAACTTGTTCTGTGCCAATATAGCGTCATGTAATGATAGCTCTATCAAGCTTTTCTTCGTGGGTTGATGGGTTCTGTCTCGTAGAATAGCCTGATCATTGGCTGACATGTTCTCAATTAGCTCAGTTGCTTCTTTCGGGGTCTTCAGTTTTATTTTTCCCCTTGCAGAAGCATCTAACAGTTACTTGGTTTGTGGTCTCAGCCCATCTATAAACATATTCAATTGGATTGGCTCGTAAAACCCATGAGTGGGAGTTCTTCTCAACAAGCCTTTGAACCTCTCCAATGCTTCACTCAGAGATTCATCAGGAAACTAATGAAATGAAGAGATTGCAGCTTTCCCTTCCGCAGTCTTGGACTCTGGAAAGTATTTCTTTAGGAACTTTTCAACAACTTCTTCCCAGGTGTCATACCCTAATTTCGTCCGGGGACCTTTGCTTGATGACATGCGACTTTTGTTTGGTCCTTGAAAGGTGCTTGGCACCCATCATTAGGCAATTTGTGAAATTCCGGGGCGTGCCGGAAAACAAAAGAAAATATTGATGCACAATCCGTAAGGTTCCGTGACACACCGGAAATCAAATGGAAGCATCGTTGCACAATTAGTGAGGTTCCGTAACATTCCGTAAGTCAAAAAGGGGATGATTATGTAATCCACAAGGTTCCGTAACATTACGGAAAGAAAACAAGTATTGTTATGAAATTCGTAAGTTTCCGTAACTTTACGAAAAAAAGAATCACCAAAAAAAGGCAGGGGGTGTATTTAGTAAAAATGGGGGTGCAAATAGAAACCAGGCCCACTTGGGCCCTCCAGAAGATTCCTCCAGAAGGCTGTTGCTTCTGGAGGAAGCAACCCTGCTCGCCTGGGCGAGCTGGGCGGCTAGCATCTCCCCTATTTTGCTATAAATAGGGGAGGAAGTGAAGAAGAAAAGGGTTCAGCCCCTTAGGCAATTCTCTCTCTTTCGAATTTGCTTGGAAAAATTGTTTCCGTGAAGAAAATCTAAGCCGAGGCGCTTCCGAAACGTTTCCGTAACGTTTCCATAAGGAATTTCGCGAAGGTTTCGAGCGTTCTTCGACGTTCTTCATTCGTTCTTCATCGTTCTTCGATCTTCAACGGGTAAGTACCTCGAACCAAGCTTTTCGATTCATTCTATGTACCTGTGGTGGTCCACATTGTGTTTCGTGTATTTTTATTCTCGTTTTATTTACTTTTTATACCCCCTTTTGACATGCTTAAGCCATTTTATTTAGGTCATTTCTCGCTTAACCTAAAAATAAAATAAATTTCCACCGATCGTTTGAATTGTATTATCCGTTAACTTCGGTTAAAATGAATTCCGACCGTTCGGTCATGCCGTAACCACGTTGGAAATCAAAAAGAGGTAAAAAATAATATAATAATCAAAAAGATATCTTTTAGTAAAATAAAGCGGAAAATCAATCGGACGTTTTCTCTTTGGGATTTCTCATTCTTAATCGAATTGACTAATAACTAAAGTGAAACTAAGGCTAAAATCAACTCGCCTAGTCAAGCTCGTCCATAAAAATAGGTTTTTGAAGTTTGTCATTTCAATTTCTTACTAAGTAAATGGATCGTTTTCAAGGTCCAACGCCTTAAAATGATCACCTTTTAAGTAAAAGCAATCACTTGATAAAAAAGAACTACGTGGGTCTGATTTCCTCATCGCAATTGAGGAATACGTAGGAGCAAAGGGAAACACCCTTGTCGACCACAAAAAGAGAAAAATATAAAAAGGGTATAAAGGATATAAAGACATAAAAAGGGAACATAAAAAATCAAAGTCATGTTTGCACATTCGATTAAAGGCTACCGTCCCTTGTGACGGACGTGTGGGGTGCTAATACCTTCCCCGCGCGTAAATACAACTCCCGAGCCTTTCACTTAAAAGTTCGTAGATCGCGTCTTTTCCGGTTTTTCCGACGTTTTCCTCAAATAAACGTTGGTGGCGACTCCGCGCGTATTCCTTTCATGGAAAACGCATCACGCGAGTCTCGCGTCGCCCTCCCGCCGAAGGGTAGGTTGCGACACCAGGTTTTTAAACTGTTACCTTTGAATGAGTGGAGCCACCTCTTGGCTTCTCCTGCCAATGGGAATGAGAAAAGGCCGAGCCTAATGGCTTCGTCTGGTACACCGGCAATCTTAACAGTGTTGCATATTTCAGTGAACGTTGCCAAGTGTGCATAGGGGTCTTCATTAGGTGATCCTTGAAATAAGTTCCCCTGTATTAAATGAATTAAGGAATGTGGGTAGTTGATGTTGTTAGCTTGCACTTCAGGACGTGCAATGCTGGTGAAAAATTATGGTACTGAACTACTTGAGTAATCCTCAAGGGTAATCCTCTGGTCATGCTCTTCTGCCATGGTAATGACTTTAGGCAATTGAGTGGCGGATTCCCTTGATGATGGTGAATCAGGTGATAATAAGTCAGAGAAATGAATCTCTTCCTTAAGAATGGATGCAACTGTTCTGTCTTGCAGAAGTTTCCTTCTCCTCTCGGCTCTGTTCCTTCGCAATGTAGTCTCAATTTCTAAGTCCAGAGGAACTAAATTGCCAGTGGGAGATCTATGCATATACAATACTAACAGAATAGCAGTTATTCAGTTTAACAAGAAAAGAAAAATAGGAATTAAGAACAAATATTCACAAAAACAATCAAAGAATAACAAATAAAAAAATAGACACCTAAAGATGAACTAACTTCCCAAATAAAAAGAAGTTCCTCGGCAACGACGCCAAAAACTTGTTCAGCTTCTGGTAAGTGCACCGGATCGCAGTAGTATAAAATGGTAAGAACCGAGTATCGAACTCTCGGGGAACTTATGTTATTTGGTAAGTTATTTCAGCAAATAAGTGTCTGGTGTGTAAAGATAAGTGTCAATATGATAGGTGTATAAACTATATGTGCAAAAAGAAAGAAAATCACGCGAAAGAAATTATGTGTAAAACAAGTAGAAACACGTTGGTCTTCCTAATAGGTGCCTGATGCTGAAAAGATATTCTCTATTTAACAATGCTCATGTGTTCTAATGGTGTTTCCTGAGATACTAAACCCCGATTCCTCATGATAGTTTAGCCTAATCCTGATCAAGCATCGTCCGCATATTCCTCTTGTAGGACTAAACTCAACCAGGACCGCATTAAGATACACATACACAACTAACTTATCGCACCCCGATTCCTCGTGAAAGTACGAAAACTTAGCCCTACACTATCAAGGACTTTAGAGTCAGACCAGTTTCCACTGTTGAATGACCCTAACAAAGCATGCATCTACGTGATCAAGGTAAAGGCATACTGGAGTGAAAAATAGATAGCACAGAGGACACACAAAGCATCATTAAATAGATAGAAATATATTTACATCAGGTACCTACAGGGAAGATCCAACAGAGGATTTAGCTTTCCATACCAGGAACCCTTCTTTACAACAAAGAGAAGAACAAGATGAAAGATTGCAAAAATACAAGTGGGGAGGATGTCTCCTTGATGTGCCATTATTTTCTCCTATTTCTTAACCCTGTTTGCACCATTTTAATTACTGATTAGTCTTAATTGTCAAATTAATTATGCAGTTTTATCATTTGGGCCTATTGGACTAATTTTGTGTTTTTAATTTAATTTTAGGAGAATTATAAGCAATTGGGCTTGAATCCAGAATTGGGCTTGGACTTGAAGAGAGCAGACAATTTTATCAAATCTTAACTTATCTAGATCAAATCTTATCTTATCTAGATTTTATCTAATCTAGATATTATTTCATCTAGATCTTATCTTATCTTATTTAGATTTTATTTTATTTATGGGCTTGGACTTAAAACAGATTTGTAAGCATTGGGGCTGAAAACTATATAATAGCACCAAGGTTCTGGTTTAGGCTCTCTCCTCTTCTCTCTCTCTTTTTCATTTTAGTTTTAGAGTGCTACTCTCTCTTTCGTTTTATTCACTTTTTGTTTTAGCAATAAAATTTCATTCTTGCTTCAATCTACAATTTTGTTCTCTATTGATTAATGGAAGTCTAAGTCTCCAGCGTTGTTTTCTCTTGAGGATCAAGCACAGTTCTCTTTGAGGTTCTATTATTACTATTAAATTCTGATCAGTTTTTCCTCTTCACCAATTACTCTGTATTTGTTGCTATTAATCCATGCATGCTTAGTGTCTGATTAATTGTTTCTTCGCTTAATTTACGTTCATGCTTAATGATCGTTCATGATTAATTGGTGTATGTGTTGCTTAATCACATAATGAATGTCTTATGTTAAATTTCGCTTAGTAATTTAATTTTGGGTTGGATTAAGTGGTTGAACTGATAAAGGATAAACTCTCGTAACCTAGGATAAGAGACTTGCTTGTGAATCAAGGGGAAGCAACGTGTTTTAATTCTGATATTTTCTAATTCACAACTATTCGCTGTTTAATTTACAAAAGCAAACACCCCCCCCCCCCCAATTCGTTGCTATTATCCTACTATCTGTTATGAACGTTTGGTTGACCATTACTCGTTGTGAGACGACCTAGGATCACTTCCTAGATACTGCATTTTTAATGTGTCGCAACGTTCCCTTTTGCGGGCGAGCGATGGCGAGGCTCACGGGTGCGCTTTCCAAAGGAGGAAAGATGCGTGGAGTCGCCACCAACGTTTATTTGTGGAAAACGTCGGAAAAACCGAAGGAAACTGGTCAAAATGAAAATTCTAAGTTCGGGAGTTGTATTTACGTTTGAGGAAGGTATCAGCACCTCTCACGTTTGTCTCAAAGGACAACAACCTCATTTTTTAGAATTGTGGAAATTATGTTACCTTTACTTTTACTTCTTTTTATTTTTTGAGGTCGACAAAAGCGGGGCTCTTGCTCCTACGTACCCTTCATCGAAGAGGAAATCAGACCTACATAGTTCTTATTTAAGAGTGAATCAAGCGATTCTTTTTACTTGAAAGGTGATCATTTTAAGGCGTTGGACCTTAAAAATGATCCATTTACTTGATAAGGAAAACTGAAATGATAAACTTTCAAACCCTTTTTAGTGACTTTTTTGTGGACGAGCTTGACTAGGCGAGTTGATTTTAGCCTTAGTTTCACTTTAGTTATTAGTCAATTCGATTAAGAATGAAAAATCCCAAAGAGAAAACGTCCGATTGATTTTCGAACGTAGTTACGGCATGACCGAACGGTCGAAATTCATTTTAACAGAAATTAATGGATGATACAATTTAAATGATTGGTGGAAATTTACTTAATTTTTAGATTAGGCGAGGAACGACTTAAATAAATGACTGAAGCACGTCAAAAGGGGGTACAAAAAGTAAATGAAAACGAGAATAAAAATACATGAAACAAAATGTGGACCACCACGGGTACATATAATGAATTGAAAAGCTCGGTTTGAGGTACTTACCGGTTGAAGACTGAAGAAAATGAAGAATGAACGATGAATGTCGAAGAACAGTTGAAAATCTTCGCGTAATTACTCACGGAAATGTTACGGAAGCGCCTTGGCTTGGATTTTCTTCACGGAAACAATTTTCCTCAGCAATTTCGAGAGAATAAGAAGTGCCAAGAAGGCTGAACCCTTTTTCTTCTTCACTCCTCCCTCTTTTTATAGAAAAATAGGGGAGGAGCTTGCCACCCAGCTCGCCCAGGCGAGCAAGGTTGCTTCCTCCAGAAGCAACCGCCTTCTGGAGGAAGAAACTGGAAGGCCCAAGTGGGCCTGATTGCTATTTGTACCCCCTTTTTACTAAATGCACCCCCCTTTACTTTTTTTGGTAATTCTTTTTCCGTAACGTTACGAAACTTTACGAATTTCGTAACGATACTTATTTTCCTTTCGCAAGGTTACGAATCCTTACGAATAATGTATTTACTTTTTTTAGCTTTCGAAGAAGTTACGGAAACTCACGGATTGCGCAAAAACACCTCCTTTTGATTTTCGTCATATTACGGAATTTCACGGATCGCGTAAGCCTGCTTCCTTTTGATTTCCGACACATCTCGGGACTTCACATATTGTGCAACAAAGGACGCTAAGTATCCCAAAGCGGCCAACCAAAGGTTGCATGTCATCAAGTAATAATCCCCGGACGAAATTAGGGTATGACAGTTGCCCCTCTTTACTTACCTTTTATCAGAGATAAGAGGAAAGCAAAGATAAGACACTGATTTCGTCCGTCTTGCCCTTTCCGTGATTAGCCCATGATGACTCTCGTCTCTACTCCTTCTTTTTTTCTGCACAACACAAAACAAAATACAAACAACAACAAGAACACCAAATATAATATACATATACACATATACCCATGTTTGGCGAAAGAACCGATCCGGAAAATAACAAAAACATATTTCCCAGTCACAGGAGGTTCCGCGCTTGATAACGGAGGACACATAAACAGCGCTAGGCAATGAATTCATGGGTCTCCGGATAAAAGTGGAGAATGGAGAATTGGCGAACAGCGCTAGGCAATAAATTCGCGGGGCTCCAGACTCGTTGGTGGAGGATGCATGAACAGCGCTAGGCAATAAATTCATGGGGCTCCAAAAAAAGTGGAGAATGGAGAATTGGCGAACAACGCTAGGCAATAAATTCGCGGGGCTCCAGACTCGTTGGTGGAGGATGCATGAACAGCGCTAGGCAATAAATTCATGGGGCTCCGAAAAAAGTGGAGAATGGAGAATTGGCGAACAGCGCTAGGCAATAAATTCGCGGGGCTCCAGACTCGTTGGTGGAGGATGCATGAACAGCGCTAGGTAATGAATTCATGGGGCTCCGGATAAGAGTGGTAGGACCGAATTGTCCACCGGGTTTTTTCCACCAAAAAAGGCAAACATGCTTTTTGCAAAGAAAAATAAATCATTCGCGAAAGCACCATATCTTAGAGAAACAATATACTTGTGCCAAGGGTAATCTTCCTTGTAACCGAAAATGAAGGGCAAGATGCCAACATTTAGCTTTTAAATGAACATGCAGGGGAAACATCGGGCTAAGCTGAAAATAAATCACTCATAGTGTATAAAACTCACACAGGCAAGTGTTTCACCCTATTCCCAAACCATAACTGCACCATGACTTTAGTTTGCACACGATTTCCTATTGAATCAGAGATCACACGTACGATCACGGATCAATAGGATTTTCTCAAGGTAGTGTTTTTGGAGAGGAAGCTGGGTGTTTCGGTCTCTTCCTCTTTGTTCATGTGGGGTGGGATATCGCCAGTCGAGAACGACTTTGAATGGCAATTCGAAAGGAAGAGACACCGAAAATGGGTTTTCCATTGCCGGCAGTCACTTACCTTGCCGAAAATTTATTTGGTCTGAAGATCTTCCGTTCTCTTTCTTTCATTGATCGAGAATTACTTCTTTTCCATTTTTACTTCCTTTCGATCTTCGATCGGGAATCCTTCTTTTTCTTTCTTTTTTATTGTTCTTTTTCTTTCTTTTCTTTTCATTTCTTCCTTTTCTTCCCACTTCCTCCTTTCCTTTCTTTGGGAAATCGGGTTTTAGCATTCTATTTGCTCTCCCTTGAGGAGATTCTGCTGTCCTTTGCTTCGGGGGAAAGAATGAGGATTCTTTTGATAGGCCAAGGTTCAAAAAAGTCTAAGGTTGTGTTCCAATGGGGTCTTTTATCGTGGGAACCCAATCTTGATTTCCGGGGCAAAACAAATTTGGGTGTCAAGGTGTCGGTCTCGGGCCGAACTCCCATATCACTCCATAAGGCACGCGTGACAATGATGATTTGAAAACAACATGCAAAATTAGTCATGGCTACAGCCAGGTGAGCACTCAAGCATCCCGTTTATAGCATTGTGATACTACGGTTGGGAATTTACACAAATCGACCCAATGTTTCCAAATTATGTTCTCCCATCAGTTCAACGAGTTCATCCATTCTTATCTCGGTTATTCCGGAAAATAAACTCTTAGCGTCAGTCCCTTGTTTCCAGAAGATATGTTTGCTCTTTATGAATGATTTAAGCTTCCTAACTATAACACGTCGACCTTCGCGGTCTTTCTTTCTTTTTCCTTTTTGTTTCATTTTTATGTATTCACAAAATTATACACCTATGGTCTTCTATGAAGAAAATTTTCTTTGTATATCTACACTCTTATACATGACAAACTTTTTCTGTACATGCATTAGAACTCTTTCTCTTTACGTCACACGGTCTATATACAAACCCTATTTATGTTCAAAGATTTTTTTTGTTTTTCCCAACACACACCTGTGGTTCATACAAAAGTTTCTTTATATAAACTCGTTGCTCACACACACAAGGATTTCTTTCCACGCATCATTTACAAAAATCCTTATATACACATTTTCCTTTTGCATACATATATAAAAACATTTTTCTTTTTCTTTATATACGTAGACATTTTATTCACAACGCTTCTTTCTTTTTATCATGATTTTGGTTCATCATTTTTTATTTTGGACGACGTTCCTAAATGAAAAAATCTACGCGATTCCGAAACTTCAACAAACACTAATGACAACAACGAAGTAAATACTAACTGTCATACCCTAATTTCATCCGGGGACCTTTGCTTGATGACATGCGACCATTCTTTGGTCCTCGTGAGGTGCTTGGCACCCATCATTAGGCGATTTGTGAAATTCCAGGACATGCCGAAAAACCAAAAAAATATTGATGCAGAATCCGTAAGTTTCCGTGACACACCGGAAATCAAATGGAAGCATCGTTGCATAATTAAGTGAGGTTCCGTAACATTCCGTAAGTTAAAAAGGGGATGATTATGTAATCCGCAAGGTTCCGTAACATTACGGAAAGAAAACAAGTATCGTTACGAAATTCGTAAGTTTCCGTAACTTTACGAAAAAAGAATCACCAAAAAACAGCAGAAGGGGGTGTACTTAGTAAAAATGGGGGTGCAAATAGCACCCAGGCCCACTTGGGCCCTCCAGAATATTCCTCCAGAAGGCGGTTGCTTCTGGAGGAAGCAACCTGGCTCGCCTGGGCGAGCTGGGCGGCAACCACCTCCCCTATTTTGCTATAAATAGGGGAGGAAGTGAAGAAGAAAAGGGTTCAGCCCCTTAGGCACTTCTCTCTCTTTCGAATTTGCTTGGAAAAATTGTTTCCGTGAAGAAAATCTAAGCCGAGGCGCTTCCGAAACGTTTCCGTAACGTTTTCCGTGAGGAATTTCGCAAAGATTTCAACCGTTCTTCGACGTTCTTCATTCGTTCTTCATCGTTCTTCGATCTTCAACGGGTAAGTACCTCGAACCAAGCTTTTCGATTCATTCTATGTGCCCGTAGTGGTCCACATTGTGTTTCGTGCATTTTTATTCTCGTTTTGTTTACTTTTTATACCCCCTGTTGACGTGCTTAAGCCATTTTACTTAAGTCATTTCTCGCTTAACTTAAAAATAAAATAAATTTCCACCGAACGTTTGAATTGTATTATCCATTAACTTCGGTTAAAATAAATTCCGACCGTTCGGTCGTGCCGTAACCACGTTGGAAATCAAAAAGAGGTAAAAAATAATATAATAATCAAAAAGACATCTTTTAGTAAAATAAAGCGGAAAATCAAGTGGACGTTTTCTCTTTGGGATTTCTCATTCTTAATCGAATTGATTAATAACTAAAGTGAAACTAAAAGGCTAAAATCAATTCGCCTAGTCAAGCTCGTCCATAAAAATAGGCTTTTGAAGTTTGTCATTTCATTTCCTCACTAAGTAAAATGGATCATTTTTAAGGTCCAACGCCTTAAAATGATCACCTCTTAAAGTAAAAAAGAATCACTTGATAAAAAAAAGAACTACGTAGGTCTGATTTTCTCATCCCAAATTGAGGAATACGTAGGAGCAAAGGGAAACACCCTTGTCGACCACAAAAAAAAAGGGAAAAATATAAAAAGGGTATAAAAGGATATAAGGACATAAAAAGGAACGTAAAAATCAAAGTCATGTTTGCACATTCGATTAAAGGCTGCCGTCCCTTGGGGCGGACGTGTGGGGTGCTAATACCTTCCCCGTGCGTAAATACAACTCCCAAACCTTTCACTTAAAAGTTCGTAGATCGCGTCTTTTCCGGTTTTTCCGACGTTTTCCTCAAATAAACGTTGGTGGCGACTCCGCGCGTATTCCTTTCGTGGAACACGCATCCCGCGAGTCTCGCGTCGCCCTCCCGCCGAAGGGTAGGTTGCGACACTAACGTAACGACTCAAATGATATGTATGTACAAAACAAAAGTCAATCAACACATAACAAACGTTAGTCCCTTAGTTAAACAAAAATAAGATGATATGTAACAGGAAAAAATGGAAACATAAACACAACATAAAAAGAAATAAGGATCTAGGGATCTCCCAATCATGTGGTTCCGCTCCCTTCCAAGAAATCAAGCAAACCAGTCATCTCCTCGTCCTCGTGGGCCTCATCTGCCTCGTCGGGAGCCTCTGCTGGTGCCTCTGCTGACCGGGCCTCAGGCCAATCTCCAGGCCATGCGACCTCTGCCCTAAACTGATCCGGAGTAGGGCACGGAAAAGAAGTAAAACCCTGGCTCTGCAGGCTGAGGCTCAACTGGTAAAGACAATCATGGGTCTGTACATGCGCCCGGTGGTTGGCCGCCTGCTGGCGAACCAAATGCCGTAAATACTGCTCCATATCAAATTGTCCAACTGGGCCAGCTTGATGAGGTGGCGGCACGTCTGCGGCCTGTAAAGCATCCCCCTGGGCCTATCTCTGCCTATAATACTTCTCAATAAAAGCTCGGGTAACCAGTGATGCCCACCACCGGCGAACGGGATCCACTGACCCCTCACCCAGGATCGCATATCTCGCACGCCCTCCTCTGTAGGCCAAGCATTGGCATAAAACTCGAGGACTATGTCTGGGTCGAATTTGGCCATGGGGGTAACCAGTGATGCCCACCGCCGGCGAACTATCTCCTCCTGGAAGTCGGTATACTCATCGTCCCTGAGCTGGACACGTCGCTCCCGGAGAAATGACCATCCCTTGATGGCCTCGAAGCGCTGCTGGTGCTCAGCGCTCCTAAAACGGTGGTTGTCATATTCGGGAGCGGAACTGGTTCCTTCAGCCGCTTTATCCTTCCTGGATCTCTTTGAGGCAAGCTTCCTCGGGGCCATTTCCTGCGAGAACAAACATTTAGAAGTTAGTTTTACAAGACAATGCTTATCTTAACGCAAAAAGTGTCATGCTAATCCCTCTGATTTTAGAATGAACTCATGTAATCTATTTATGCACACGCGTATTTGTGGAATATCCTACTATTTATATCAACGTAGAGGCCATCCAACACATCCTAATTCTCATACATATATATGCATTTGAAAAGAACATACATTCTCACGCCTAAGGCATCGCGTCAAAACTCACACTTAATTATATCCTAAACATTTGCTAATACAAACTACCTACACACATTTGAAATATGTATCATACAAATTTTATTGTTTCTGCATATTGGAAAGCTAATTACATCCTGCACACACTTGCATTCAAAAGGGAATTCCATGCTATCATACATCCATTTAGGAAAATAATCATTCACACTTGGCAAGGAATTTCATGCCCCACATATATCCACATACCATTGAAAAGCATTTCCCACGTTACTTAGGTGCAAAGTATCAATCTTGGGGCATCCCAAATTCGAGTAAAAACTCTCACAAGCAAGTCCTAATTTTCATGCTTTTCTAACTCTAAAACCAAATTTTGGATTCCTAGCCATGAGTATGTTTTCTTGCATTGAAGCTAAAAAGTTTGGGTTCCTAAGCTTGAAATTGCATTTGGGCACCTATTTTGAATCTCCTATGCTGTCTCTACATATATAAAACAGTCCCACCATCCCAATTTTGTAAAATCATATTCATATATCATTGGGGCATTTCACCGAGCACTTGGGGGGCGCACGTTTAGACACAAATTGCAAGAGAATGGGGACAATGTGGCATGCCCCATTGCTTCAGAATACAACATAGGCCTAATTCCTTCTCACACAAACCCTCAACTCGACAAAACAAGCATGGATTCAGATGCGAATTGCTTCACGAATTTTGCAAAAAATGAGCAACTAAAGCACCAAAACACATCAATGGAGAGCCAAATAACCAAGGGAAATTGCACTTACTTGTGGGGAGTGAACTAAAGCGTGAAAAGGGAAGCAAAAACTCAACAATGGAAGCTTGGGGGCTGCTGTTCTCGTAGTTCCCGTGAGCTTGGGGGTTTTTGAAGTGAGGGGGAAGAGTTTTGGGTGAAGAAAATGTTCCCCCTCCACCCGTTTATATTTTCGTACAAGGGTTGCTCGCCCAGGCGAGCTAAACTGTACCCCTTTTTTTTTTTTTGGGGAAACATTAACCATGCCTTCCCCCCTTACGGGCTAGCGTTTGCCTACTCGAACCTACTTAAGTTAGAATCAGGTGTCGATTACTTTATTTAAAACAAATAATAGTAATAAATACTGTGAATTCAAAGGATACTGGGCTGTCTTGCAGCGACGTTCTCTGCTTGTCTAGCGCCGGGAAGAGACAACGATCAGTCGGTCGTGACTCTATCCCCCACTTGCATCCGTCCCTATGTACCTGCAAGTAGGAAACAAACAATATGCGGCCAATCGTGACCGGTCATCGTCTTACCTTGGTTGATTTCCGCCGTCAACTTGTCTCGATTTCTGACCGTGGCCTAAGATGATCCTGCCCCAGTTATCACAAGATGTGCATGTGTATGGGCATGCATGAATGTTCCTAATGTGATGATTTTCTTAGTGAAGGCAGGTTAGATTCAATTTTAAATAAGCGTTTTGGGCACCCCATGAACTGAGCGAAGAGGGCTCAGGTTATAACAAAACTAAAACACAAGGTTTGAAACCAAAGGGAGGACTGAAACCTCGCCCATCTTTTCTTTTCAAAGAAACGAGACAAATACAGCGAATGGGAATCCCTAGAAACCAAGAAGACGAGAAAAACTCAGAAATAAAAACATCCAACGGCCCTCTCGATTGCCCCAGACTTCAAGCGCAATATCGTTTAACTACATCGGAGTTCACGGGCGAGGACAGCTCCTCGCCATCCATGTGGGTGAGTATCAGAGCACCCCCAGAAAAAGCACTTTTCACCACGAAAGGTCCTTCATAATTCGGGGCCCACTTGCCTCGATTATCCTTAACAGCGTGGGACATCTGCTTCAACATAAGGTCCCCCTCGTTGAACTTGCGCGGGCGTACCTTCTTGTCGAAGGCGCTCTTTATCCTTCGTTGATACAGACGCCCATGGCTCATGGCTGTCAAACGCTTACCTTCAATATGGTTGAGTTGGTCATAGCGTGCTTGAGCCCATTCTGACACTTCTAGGCCTGATTCCGCTATTATCCTCTGAGAAGGAACCTCTACCTCAAATGGGAGTACTGCTTCCATCCCATAAACCAAGGAATACGGCGTTGCCCCAGTAGAAGTTCGTATCAAGGTTCTATATCCATGCAGGGCGAAAGGCAACATCTCATGCCAATCTTTGTATGACACTGTCATCTTCTGAACAATCTTCTTAATATTTTTATTAGCAGCCTCTACAGCCCCATTCATCTTTGGCCGATAAGGGGTGGAGTTATGATGCTGGATCTTGAAATCCTCGCACATTTCCTGCATCATCTTGTTGTTCAGATTGGTGCCATTGTCAGTAATGATCTTCCTAGGGAGTCCGTATCGACAAATTAGGTCCCTCTTGATGAATCTAACTACCACACTCCTCGTGACATTAGTATAAGAAGCCGCTTCGACCCATTTGGTGAAGTAATCTATCGCCACAAGAATGAAGCGGTGACCGTTCGAAGCCTTGGGTTCGATGGCCCCAATAACTTCTATCCCCCACATTGAAAAAGGCCAAGGGGCGGACATAACATTCAGAGGATGTGGCGGAACATTGACATTGTCCGCGAATGCTTGACATTTATGACACTTCCTTACATGGGTGCAGCAATCGCTTTCCATAGTGAGCCAGTAATAACCGGCCCTAAGGATCTTTCTAGCCATAGCATGCCCATTGGCATGTGTTCCAAATCAACCCTCATGGATCTCCTCAATCATGAAGTTCGCCTCTTTGGCATCTATGCATCATAGGAGGGTCATGTCGTAGTTCTGTTTGTACAGGATGGTACCACTTACAAAGAAACTAGTAGCCAATCTCCTCAACGTCCTTTTGTCATTGTCAGAAATCCCTGGTGGGTATTCTTTGTTCTCGACATATTGTTTGATGTCGAAATACCACGGTTTCCCATCCCGCTCTTCCTCTATTGCATAACAATATGTCAGCCTGCCCTGAGATTTAAATTCGATGTACGGCAGATCCCCGTGTGGGGCAAGTTGAAACATGGATGCCAGGGTGGCTAATGCATCAGCCATTTGATTCTCTTCCCGAGGTATGTGGTGGAAAGAAATGTCATCAAAGTACTTGGCTAACCTCAAGATGTGAGTTTGATAGGGTACCAACTTCGGATCCCTAGGTTCCCATTCTCCTTTCAACTGGCGTATCACCAAAGCTGAGTCTCCATACACCTTGAGTAGTTTTACATCAAAATCAATGGCCGCCTGAACCTTGAGGGCGCATCCTTCGTACTCGGCCATATTGTTGGTACAATCAAAACCTAGCGTAGCCATGAAAGGAATACACTGATCATCCGGGGATACAAGGACTGCCCCTACTCCGTGGCCCAAAGCATTAGATGCCCCATCGAAGCAAACAATCCATTTGTCTATGTCCTCATGCGTCCGCTTTTCTTCGAACAGGGCCATGATATCTTCATATGGGAACTCGGGGTGCATCGGCCGATAATCCTGGAGGGGTTGTTGGGCCAAATAATCCGCCAAGGCGCTTCCCTTTACCGCCTTTTTGGTGACGTAAACGATATCGAATTCAGATAATAGTACCTGCCACCTAGCGATTCGTCCCGTGAGGGCCGGTTTCTCAAAGATGTATTTCACGGGATCCATTTTGGAGATAAGCCACGTGGTATGGCTGAGCATGTACTGCCTAAGCCGATGTGATGCCCATACCAGAGCACAACACGTCCTTTCCAGCATTGAGTAATTCATCTCACATGCGGTAAACTTCTTGCTTAGATAGTAAATGGCTTGCTCCTTTTTCCCAGAATCATCGTGCTGACCCAACACGCACCCCATAGACTCGTCCAACACGGTCATGTACAGGAAAAGGGGTCTTCCTGTTATAGGTGGCATGAGCACCGGGGGGTTTGCGAGACTCTGTTTGATCTTCTCGAAGGCCTTTTGGCAGTCGCCATTCCACAGGACTGTTTGATTCTTACGTAATAGCTTGAAAATGGGCTCACAGGTAGGGGTGAGTTGCGAGATAAATCTCGCGATATAATTCAACCTGTCCAAGAACCCCCGAACCTGCATCTCCGTGCGTGGTTCCGGCATTTCAAGGATGGCCTTCACTTTCTCGGGATCTATCTCTATCCCTTTCTGACTTACGATAAATCCTAACAACTTCCCCGACTTTACCCCGAAGGTGCATTTGGTTGGGTTTAGTTTTAGTTGGTATTTTCGCAACCTTCCAAACAGCTTACGCAGATTGACAAGGTGTTCGTCCTTAGTCTGAGACTTGGCAATCATGTCATCTACGTAGACCTCTATTTCCTTATGCATCATGTCATGGAACAATGCCACCATGGCACGCTGATAGGTTGCCCCAGCATTCTTCAACCCGAAGGCCATCACTTTATAGCAGAACGTTCCCCATAGGGTGACGAAAGTGGTCTTCTCTACATCTTCGGGTGCCATCTTTATTTGATTATACCCCGAGAAACCATCCATAAATGAGAAAAGGGCGAACTTGGTCGTATTATCTACCAATATATCAATGTGTGGCAGGGGAAAATTGTCTTTAGGATTGGCTCGGTTCAAGTCCCGGTAGTCTACACACATTCGAACCTTGCCGTCCTTTTTTCGGACTGGGACAATGTTGGCCACCCACTCTGGGTACCAAGCTACAGCTAAGAAACCTGCATCAAACTGCTTCCTTACTTCTTCTTTAAATTTTAAAGACATCTCGGGTCTCATTCTTCGTAGCATTTGCTTAACCGGGGAAGACCCAGGATTTAAAGGCAACTTATGTTGCACAATGTCGGAATCCAGACCGGGCATGTCTTGATATGACCACGCAAAGACGTCTTGATACTCTTCAAGAAGGGTTATCAAGCCTTGGCGGATAGGCGCGGTCATACCGGTTCCTACCTTTACTTCTTTCTTTTCCTCCGTGGTCCCCAAGTTTACCAATTCGGTTTTTTCTTGGTGAGACTTCACTTCACGTTCTTCCTGAGCGATCAACCTCTCCAACTCTGGTGAAAGGACGTCCTCTTCCTCTTCCTCGTTTATCGTTTGGCTTATATCTCGATCGAAATTGATTGTCAAACCCTCGTTGTTAGGATCCTCAAAGAATCGACCCTCATATCTATACCAAACAAGACAAAAGAAACAAAAACGTGCAAAATGATATGAGAAAAGGTGGAATTGCAAGAACAGATGAAACAAGATCTCTTTGTTTTATTTAATAAGGTAGGTTTCACAAAACAAAAGAGAAAGAAAATCTATAGGCTCTAATTACATTGAATCAGCGGTATAGACTTCCGACTGGCTTATCACGCGCCAGTTTCCCACTTGAGAATCGGGATGGCATGGTTGCACAAAACTTGGCGGGTCTTGAGGGAACTCCTCTTCCATTGCAGCCACCTCCTCCTCGGACACCATTCCGGCACTGGTGAAACACTGGCTAATACGGCCGAACCATACTCTATCCGCCCGAAGTCTTGACGGCACATTCCTCCTCCCCGGCATCCCGGGTTCATACCCTAATCCATATTTGTATGGATTTCCCTTGATATCGACCACGTCGGCATTCCCGAGGCCATCCTTGCCTAGACCCATTCCGGGCTCAAATCCGTGCTTGAGCATAACCCGTGTGTCGCAACCTGCCCTTCGGCGGGAGGGCGACGCGTGACTCGCGGGATGCGTGTTCCACGAAAGGAATACGCGCGGAGTCGCCACCAACGTTTATTTGAGGAAAACGTCGGAAAAACCGGAAAAGACGCGATCTATGAACTTTTAAGTGAAAGGTTCGGGAGTTGTATTTACGCACGGGGAAGGTATTAGCACCCCACACGTCCGTCCCAAGGGACGGCAGCCTTTAATCGAATGTGCAAACATGACTTTGATTTTTATGTTCCCTTTTATGTCCTTATATCCTTTATACACTTTTTATATTTTTTCCTTTTTTGTGGTCGACAAGGGTGTTTCCCTTTGCTCCTACGTATTCCTCAATTTGCGATGAGGAAATCAAACCTACGTAGTTCTTTCTTTATCAAGTGGTTCCTTTTTTACTTAAAAGGTGATCATTTTAAGGCGTTGGAACTTGAAAATGATCCATTTTACTTAGTGAGAAATTGAAATGACAAACTTCAAAAACCTATTTTTGTGGACGAGCTTGACTAGGCGAGTTGATTTTAGCCTTAGTTTCACCTTAGTTATTAGTCAATTCAATTAAGAATGAGAAATCCCAAAGAGAAAATGTCCGATTGATTTTCCGCTTTATTTTACTAAAAGGTATATTTTTTTGTTATTATATTATTATTTTATCTCCTTTTGATTTCCAATGTGGTTACGGCACGACCGAACGGTCGGAATTCATTTTAAACGAAGTTAACGGATTTTACAATTCAAACGTTCGGTGGAAATTTATTTTATTTTTAGGTTAAGTGAGAAATGACTTAAATAAAATGGCTTAAGCACGTCAAGAGGGGGTATAAAAAGTAAATGAAACGAGAATAAAAATACACGAAACACAATGTGGACCACCACGGGTACATAGAATGAATCGAAAAGCTTGGTTCGAGGTACTTACCCGTTGAAGATCGAAGAACGATGAGGAACGAATGAAGAACGTCGAAGAACAGTCAAAACCTTTGCGAAATTCCTCACGGAAAACGTTACGGAAACGTTTCGGAAGCGCCTCGGCTTAGATTTTCTTCACGGAAATAATTTTTCCAAGCAAATTCGAAAGAGAGAGAAGTGCCTAAGGGGCTGAACCCTTTTCTTTTTCACTTCCTCCCCTATTTATAGCAAAATAGGGGAGATGGTTGCCGCCCAGCTCGCCCAGGCGAGCCAGGTTGCTTCCTCCAGAAGCAACAGCCTTCTGGAGGAATCTTCTGGAGGGCCCAAGTGGGCCTGGTTGCTATTTGCACCCCCATTTTTACTAAGTACACCCCCTGCCTTTTTTTTGGTGATTCTTTTTTCGTAAAGTTACGGAAACTTACGAATTTCGTAATGATACTCGTTTTCTTTCCATAATGTTACGGAACCTTGCGGATTACATAATCATCCCCTTTTTGACCTACGGAATGTTACGGAACCTCACTAATTATGCAACGATGCTTCCATTTGATTTCCGGGGTGTCACGGAAACTTACGGATTGTGCATCAATATTTTTTGTTTTTCGGCATGTCCTGGAATTTCACAAATTGCCTAATGATGGGTGCCAAGCACCTTACAAGGACCAAACAAAAGGTCGCATGCCATCAAGCAAAGGTCCCCGGACGAAATTAGGGTATGATAGTTGCCCCTCTTTACTTGTCTTTTATTGGAGATAAAAGGAAAGTAAAGATAAGACACTAATTTCGTTCCTCTCGATTGACGAGAGTCGCGGGTGACCATAAAATTTCCGCATGCAAATGACTTGTTGTTCCCGAGGGAACAAAAGGTGCAGAAGACGATGTCAGTCTCTGCATGCTATCAAGCGTTCTGTCTTACAGATAGCAAAGGAATGTTTATACGGAAAACCACTCGGGTATTTCCGCCCGTCAGCGTGACTCAAAAGTCAGTATGACAGATCTTGCGAGTGCGGAAGATGATGTAAATCTCCGCGTGTCATCGGGCCCGCTGCCTCTTGATGACAAAGGGTGCAGAATGACCAAATTTTGTCTCTGCGCGCCATCAGACACGACTGTGTCTGAATGGCAAAGGGGTGCGGAATGACCGAATTTTGTCTCCGCATGTCATCGGGCCCGCCGCCTCTGGATGACAAAGGATGCAGAATGACCAAATTTTGTCTCTGCGCGCCATCGGACACGACTGTGTCTGAATGGCAAAGGGGTGCGGAATGACCAAATTTTGTCTCCGCATGTCATCGGGCCCGCCGCCTCTGGATGACAAAGGGTGCAGAATGACCAAATTTTGTCTCTGCGCGCCATCGGACACGACTGTGTCTGAATGGCAAAGGGGTGCGGAATGACCAAATTTTGTCTCCGCATGTCATCGGGCCCGTCGCCTCTGGATAACAAAGGGTGCAGAATGACCAAATTTTGTCTCTGCGCGCCATCGGACACGACTGTGTCTGAATGGCAAAGGGGTGCGGAATGACCAAATTTTGTCTCCGCATGTCATCGGGCCCGCCGCCTCTGGATGACAAAGGGTGCAGAATGACCAAATTTTGTCTCTGCGCGCCATCGGACACGACTGTGTCTGAATGGCAAAGGGGTGCGGAATGACCAAATTTTGTCTCCGCATGTCATCGGGCCCGCCACCTCTGGATGACAAAGGGTGCAGAATGACCAAATTTTGTCTTTGCGCGCCATCGGACACGACTGTGTCTGAATGGCAAAGGGGTGGGGAATGACCAAATTTTGTCTCCGCATGTCACATGACCTCAGGGTCAGTATGACAGATCTTGTGGGGCGGCCGACAAAAGCAAGGCTCTTTCTCCTACGTATCCTCCAATGAGGAACTCAGACCTACGTAGTTCTAGATAACTTGTGAGACTTGAAAAAGTCTCCACCGGAAGATGCTGACATCTCCGGAAAGGGTGCAAATGACCACACTGGCCTTTGCTCATCAATCACACTTGGGGTCACTGAATGACGAGGTGCGGATAACCGTAAGGTGTCTCCGCGGGCTACCAGCTCTTGAGTCATGGTAACAAAAAGCGGTGCGGTCGACAAAAGCGAGGCTCTTGCTCCTACTTATCCTCCAATGAGGAACTCAGACCTACGTAGTTCTGGATAACTTGTGAGACTTGAAAAAGTCTCGGTGTTTTCTCCACTAAAATGCAAACATGCTTTAGCAAAGAGACAAATATTGCAACTGATTAGAGCAGCATATGCTTTTTTGAGTGAAAAACAATGCGTCCACTGGGGAAGGAGAGTATGTTGATGAAATCCCCCATAACCATAAATGAGATTTTGGATGTTTAGCATTTCATTTCTAAATGACCATTTAGAGGAAACACTGGGTTCGACAAAACAGAAGAAATCCACTCAAAGTGTATCAATCTTGCACAGGTAAGTGTTTTATCCTAATTCCGAACCATGGATATGTCATGACTTGATTTTGCAAATTATTTCCTATCAAATCAAAAATTACATGCGTGATCATGGATCAATAGGACTTCCCTTGGGAATGGGTTCTTTTGATGGGTTTTTTTCGGCTTTTGTGTGTTTTTGGCTTTTGATTTTTTGTTGGCTTTTTCCTTTTCTTTTTTTGTTTGACGCGAGGCGAACAAGTCACCGACGCACAGGATTTTGGTTGGTAATCAAAGGGAGAAGACCACTTTTAGGTTATGGTTTCCTTTTCTTTCTTTTGTTCATTTGGTGACAATTCCGTATTGTTCAGATATTGTCTGGTCCAAAGACCTCTCTGCACATTTCTTCTGTTTTCTTTCGATCTTTGATTAGGAGCTTTCTTTCCTTCTTCTCCTTCTCTCTTCTTTTCTTTCTCCCATTCTTTGATTGGGAATTTTCTTTCTTTTCTTTTTGCTTTCTCCCACTCTTTGATTGGGAATTTCCTTTCCTCTCTTTTTTCCTTTGATTGGAAATTTTCCTTCCCTTCTTTTTTTTGCTTCCAAGGGTAAGGATTGACATTCTCACCCTGGGTCAAGGTTTATGGTGAGTCAGGATTTTGGCTCAAAGCTTGTAGAATGGCTAGACATGATACATGTCAGGGTTTGGTTTGGTTCAAGGATAAAAGGGATGCCCCACATTATTTCCATGACACAAATGCAAAAATGATGATTTGGAAACTTTATGCAAAACTGGTCATGCATGCACCTATGTGGACACTCAAGTGTCAAATTTTTATGGTCATGTGATGCTAGGGCTCAGGATTCATTTCCTCTACTTTAAATCAACCCAATGTTTCCAAAATATGTTCTTTTATCAATTTGTGCATTCATCTGAGTCCATTTCGGGCGTCCGGGAAAATTTTCACAGCGTTCACCCTTCAGGTGTATACACACTTTTTTTTCAAAATTTGGTTATGAATTTTTTCAAAGAAAAGTTGGAAGTCATCTCCTTTCAAAAGCATGTCGGTTTTTCAGCTAGACAACTTATTTTTCTTTTTCCCATCTTTTTCTTACTTGCTTTCTTTTTCCTTATTTGCTCCCTTTTTTCTTTTTTTCATTTTTATTTTTATTTTTATCATGATTTTTGTTTGTTTTACATATATTTTTTTGGACGATGTTCCTAAATGAAGAACTCTACACGGTTCCAGAATTTCAAACATCATTGATAATAATGATATAAACACTAACGCAACAATCCAAACAAAAATGTATGCGCTGTACAAATGATAATCGAAACAACAAAAACAAACATTAGTCTCTCAAGTCAAAACAATAACATAACATAAAAATGATAAAAGAAATATGAAAGAAAACATGAATCTCGGGGATCTCCCAGTCATGTATCTCCACTCCCTCCCAAGAAGTCAAGCAAATCGGCCATCTCCTCGTCCTCGTGGGCCTCTTCTCCATCGCCGAGAGCTTCTGGGGGCGCCTCTCCCGCTTGGGCCTCGGGCCAATCTCCGGGCCACGCAACCTCTGCCCTGAACTGGTCTGGAGTAGGGCATGAAAAAGAAGCGAAGCCCTGGCTCTGCATGCTGAGGCTCATCTGGTACAGACAATCATGGGTCTGTACATGTGCTCGGTGGTTGGCTGCCTGCTGGCGAACCAAATGCCGTAAATACTGCTCCATGTCAAATGCCCCAGCCTGGCCAGCCTGATGAGGTGGTGGTGGCGCGCCTGCGGCCTGTGGAGCATCACCCTGAGCCTGTCTCTGGGTACAGTACTTCTCAATAAAAGCCCGGGTGATGGGCGGCCGAATTACCTTGGTAGGTGCAACGGGGACTCCGAACGACTGGCAGAGTTCTGTGATCAGTGCGGGAAATCCCAGGGCCCTGTTGGACTTATCTGGGTCCAAAGGGTGCCTAGTAGGCGCCATACCTGCAAAAATATAGATGGCATCAGCGATCAACTGAGCCACATGGATGCTCATCCGTGTCAGGATGGCGTACACCAGCTGACACTTCGGCATGGGGAGGTCGGAATTATGATCGGTGGGCAGGATGTTGCTGAGGAGCAACGTCATCCATATCTGGGTCAGGGTGGTCATGTTGGTGCGCATGATTCGCACTCGCCTCCCTGCAGCAGTCCGGGCAAAATCCTGCCCCGGTATACATAGCAGCTGAGCGATGGCCTCCTCATCGAACCCATCAGACCGGTTCCTCCTCTGGCCATACTCGCACTCCTGGCCCTCTTCCAGCACTAACGGATATCCCAGGAGCTGGCCGATAGCGTCGGCATCAAACGGGATCCACTGACCCCTTACCCAGGATCTCATGTCACGCACACCCTCCTCTGTTGGCCAGGCATTAGCATAAAACTCAAGGACTATTTCTGGATCGAACTTGACCATGGGAGTAACCAGTGATGTCCACCGCCGGCGCCCTATTTCCTCCTGGAAATCAGTATACTCGTCGTCCCTTAGCTGGACGCGTCGCTCCCGGAGAAACGACCATCCCTTGATGGCCTCGAAGCGCTGCTGGTGTACAGCGCTCCTAAAGCGGTGACTGTCATACTCAGGAGCGGAACTAGTTCCTTCGGCCGCCTTGTCCTTCCTGGACCTCTTTGAGGCAAGCTTCCTCGGGGCCATTTCCTGCAAAGGCAAACATTTGGAAAGTTAGTTTTACCCAGAAATGCTACCCTTAAAACAAAAACGACATACAACCTCCTCCAATAAATACAAATATCAATGTAAATTTAGAGCAAGCTTATGCGCATACTTCTTTACGAGCGTTCACTTGCACAAGACATTCTTATAACTAAGAAAAATGCACCCATATACAATCAAGGCAACTTCGTTACCTAGATTATTTATATGTACTTCCAAGGTGTATTTGCTACCTACACCACATGCATTTCCTTGGCTAAATTTACATGCATACTCAAAGCATTCTGGCTACCAAAAATTGCACACGTGCACATTCTGGTATTTCTAATACCTATACATATACAAACTTTGTGATGAATCTTGGCTATCTACACAATAAGGTGCTACATTTCATGCTTTTTTCAAGTGTTTTTACTACCTAAAGCCGCATGCAAATTCAAGTATATTTTCTTTTGCCGACTAAAATTGTATTCAAATTAAAAGGTATTTTTGTAAGGTATTTTCTTTACATAACATGCAACATATTTATATATTTTTGTGAGACATTTTGACTACCAAAAATTATATGTACATACATCCAAGTATTTTGCTACCATACCCAAAGTGTAAATTGCCAAAGGGTATTGTGCTACCTATTCTAAACCTACACATTTATGATGAGCAAAATTCCTAACCATCTAGGCGTAGGGAATTATTGTGGCATGGCCCATAGCCGATTGCTGGCCCAAAAGGGTAACTTTACCCAATATGCACCTCCTCTTGTGTTCTTTTGCATAAAACTTTGGTTCCTAGGCCTAGGATATATGTGGGGCGATTACTCTAACCTTTTTCGGGAATGAATGCATGTCCCAAAAAATAGAAAATATGTGCAAACCAAAATGCCCCATGGGTTGTTTCCTTACAAAGGTCACGCGCTAATGCCATTGAGGCATTTCACCGAACACTTGGTGGGCGCGCGTTTAGGTATCAATAGCAAGAGAACGGGGACAATGTGGCATGTCCCATTGTTTCAAAATGCATTATAGGCCTAGGGCCATCCCATACAAACCCCCAATCCAACCCAATCAGGCAAGAAAACAAACCAAAATTGCCCCACATATTTGAGCACATTCCCACATTTTAAAGCACCAAAAGGAGATCAAAATACACCAATGAAAAGCTAGAAAGCTTAGGGATAGAATACTTACTTGTTGGTGATGAACAAAAGCGCGAAACGGAATCAAAAAATGCGAAAAATGATGACCCTAGGGCTGCAAACTCGTAAATCCCGTGGGTATGGCTTTTGAAAGGGGGAAAAAGAAGTTTTTGAATGCAAAAACGTCCCCCCTTTCGTCATTCTTATATTTTGGTGCAGGGGTGGCTCGCCCAGGCGAGCTAACCTGCATTTTTTTTTTTGAGAGGAACATTAACCATGTCCCCTCCTTCCTTATGGTTTAGCGCTTTGCCTAACTTGAACTTACTTAAGTTAGAATTAGGCGTTGATTACTTATTTTTAAAACAAACAAATAGTAAGACAACTGCGAATACAAAGGATACAGGGCTGCCTTGCAGCGACGTTCTCTGCTTGTCTAGCGCAGAGAAAGGGCAACGATCAGTCGGTCGTGACCCCATCCCCACTTGCATCCGTTCCTAAGTACCTGCAAGTAATAAACAACCAGGTTCAGCCAATCTTGACCGCGTGATTGTCTTACCTTGATTGGTTTCTACTGTCCACATTTTGTCCCCACCCCAGAAGGTAGCTCAAGATGATCCTGCCCCTGTTTTACCACAACAATATGCATGCGTATGCGTATGCATGAATGTTTTCAAACGCAGCGAATTTTAGCAAAAGTTGGTTTAGGTTCAATTTTAATTAAGCGCTTGGGGCATCCCACGAACTGAGCGGAAGGGCTCAGGTGATCACAAATCAAATGCAAGGTGTGAAACCAACGTGAGGACTAAAGCCTCGAGTCCACGTTCATTTCTTTGAAAGATTGTAACGAGAGATACAGCAGACGGGAAATCCCTGGGGGAAATCCAGAAAACGCATAAAGATAAAGAACATGCAGCAACATCCTTAATTGCCCCAGATTCTAAGCATAATATCGCTTGACGACATCAGAATTCACGGGTGAAGGTAACTCTTTGCCATCCATGTTGGTAAGCACCAGGGCTCCTCCGGAAAAAGCCCTCTTCACAACAAAAGGCCCTTCGTAGTTCGGGGCCCACTTCCCTTGATTGTCCTTGACAGCATGGGACATTTTCTTTAGCACAAGGTCTCCCTCATGGAACTTGCCCAAGCGTACTTTCTTGTCGAATGCACTCTTCATTCTTTGCTGGTACACGCGCCCATGACTCATGGCCGTTAAGCGCTTACCCTCGATGAGGTTGAGCTGGTCATAGCGCGTTTGAGCCCACTCTGATTCCTTTAATCCGGATTCTGCCAAGATCCTTAATGACGGGACTTCTACCTCAAACGGTAATACAGCCTCCATCCCATATACCAATGAGAACGACGTTGCCCCAGTTGACGTTCGCACTGAAGTTCGGTAACCGTGTAATGCGAATGGGAGCATTTCGTGCCAATCCTTGTATGACACGGTCATCTTTTGGATAATCTTTTTGATATTCTTATTGGCCGCTTCCACGGCTCCATTCATCTTTGGCCGGTAGGGTGTGGAATTGTGATGCTGGATTTTAAACTCCTCGCACATTTCCCCCATCATCTTGTTATTCAGGTTGGTGCCGTTGTCTGTGATAATCTTCCTTGGCAAACCATATCGGCAGATGATCTCTTTCTTAATGAACCTGACCACCACACCCCTCGTGACATTGGTATAGGAAGCCGCCTCGACCCACTTGGTGAAATAATCTATCGCTACGAGGATGAAGCGATGACCATTCGAGGCCTTGGGCTCAATGGCCCCGATGACATCTATTCCCCACATGGAGAAAGGCCAAGGGGCGGACATGACATTCAGAGGATGTGGTGGGGCATTGACATTATCTGCGAACGCTTGACATTTGTGACATTTCCTCACATGGACACAACAATCACTTTCCATGGTAAGCCAGTAATAACCTGCTCTTAGGATCTTCCTGGCCATAGCATGCCCATTGGCGTGTGTTCCAAACAAGCCCTCATGGACTTCCTCGATCATGTGATTTGCCTCCCTGGCATCCACACACCGCAGGAGTGTCATGTCGTGATTCCTCTTATACAGTATGCTTCTGCTCATGAAGAAACCGGCTGCCAACCTTCTCAATGTCCTCTTATCATTGTCAGCAATCTCTGGCGGGTATTCTTTGCTTACGACATATCGCTTGATGTCGAAATACCAAGGCTTTCCGTCCCGTTCCTCTTCTACTTGGCAACAATGCGCGGGTTTGCCACGACACCAAAATTCAATGTAGGGTAGATCCCCGTGCGGCGTTAGCTGGAACATAGACGCCAAAGTAGCAAGTGCATCCGCCATTTGATTTTCCTCGCGGGGAACATGATGGAAGGAGATCTCATCGAAGGTCTTAGCCAATTCCTTGATATAGGCTTTGTAGGGTATCAGCTTGGGATCTCTAGTTTCCTATTCCCCTCTCAGCTGATGGATTACCAATGCTGAGTCGCCGTATACCTTGAGTAGTTTGATATTGGAGTCAATCGCTGCCTGGACGGCTAGGGCACATGCTTCATATTCGGCCATGTTGTTGGTGCAGTCGAATCCTAGCCTGGCTGTGAAAGGTACACATTGATTGTCCGGAGAGACCAATACTGCCCCAACTCCATGGCCTAGAATGTTTGACGCTCCGTCAAACCATACGGTCCATTTGTCCCGATCTTCGTCCAATTTTTCCTCAAACAAGGCCATGATGTCCTCATCCGGGAATTCAGGATGCATGGGCTGATAGTCGTTAAGAGGCTGTTGAGCCAAATAATCTGCTAAGGCGCTTCCTTTTATCGCCTTTTGGGTGATGTAGACTATATCAAACTCGGATAGCAGGACTTGCCACCGGGCGATTTGTCCCGTGAGAGCTGGCTTTTCAAAGATGTACTTAACCGGGTCCATCTTGGATATCAACTAGGTAGTATGGCTCAGCATGTACTGCCTTAGGCGATGGGATGCCCATACTAAAGCACAACACGTTCTTTCGAGCAAGGAGTAATTCATTTCACAGGTCGTGAACTTCTTACTTAGGTAGTAAACAGCGCGCTCTTTCTTTCCGGATTCGTCGTGTTGACCCAGCATACACCCCATTGACTCGTCCAAGATTGTCATGTACAAAATGAGAGGCCTTCCATGTACTGGTGGCATAAGCACGGGAGGATTCATAAGGCACTTCTTGATCCTTCCAAAAGCTTCTTGGCAATCCTCATTCCAGCGATCAGTTTGGTTTTTGCGTAAGAGCTTGAACAACGGCTCACAAATGGCGGTGAGCTGCGATATGAATCTGGCAATATAATTCAAGCGTCCCAGGAAACCTCGGACTTGCCTCTCTGTACGGGGTTCTGGCATCTCAAGGATAGCCTTCACCTTTTCGGGGTCTACCTCTATCCCTTTCTGGCTTACAATGAAACCAAGTAATTTCCCTGATTTGACCCCAAAGGTACACTTAGCGGGGTTCAACCTTAATTGATATTTCTTAAGCCTTTCGAACAACTTCCGCAGGTTGACAAGGTGTTCTTCCTCGGATTTAGATATAGCAATTATGTCGTCCACGTAGACCTCGATCTCTTGATGCATCATATCATGGAACAAAGCTACCATGGGACGTTGATAAGTTGCCCCAGCATTCTTGAGTCCAAAGGACATCACCTTGTAACAGAACGTCCCCCACAGGGTGACGAAAGTAGTCTTTTCCATATCCTCGGGCGCCATCTTTATCTGATTGTAACTGGAGAAACCGTCCATGAAGGAAAATAAAGCGAAATTGGCCGTGTTATCTACGAGGATATCGATGTGTGGTAAAGGAAAATTGTCCTTGGGGCTGGCTCGATTCAGGTCCCGATAATCCACACACATTCGTACTTTCCCATCTTTCTTAGGGACCGGTACGATGTTGGCAACCCATTCTGGATACCGAGCGACGGCCAGAAAACCAGCGTCAAATTGCTTCTTCACTTCTTCTTTTATCTTTAAGGATGTTTCGGGCTTCATCCTTCTCAGTTTCTGCTTTACCGGGGAACACTCGGGATTTAGAGGTAATCGGTGTTGTACAATGTCAGAACTCAAACCGGGCATATCTTGGTATGACCAAGCAAAGATGTCTTGGTAGTCTTTTAGCAGGATTATTAATTCTTCACGGATAGGTGCGGTAATACCTGTACCTATCTTTACTTCCCTTTTTCCACTGCCAATTCCTAAGTCTACCAGCTCTGTTTCTTCTTGATGAGGCCCCATTTCTTGGTCCTCATGGGCGACCATTCCTTCTAATTCTGGGGGAAGTCCCACATCCTCGTTTCCTTCATCTTCCGTTTGACTCATTTCTTGCTCGAAGTCGATAGGCGGGTCCCAGGTATTAGTACCTTCAGGGGACTCGTCATCGGATCTGCCGTTTCAGAAAAAGAAGTAAACATGCAAATGAATGAGAATGGGTAGAGACGTAGGAACAGATGAAGAAAGATCCTTGTATTATAAATTCAAAAACAAAAGACACAAAGCCTTAACAAAAGGAAAAAATCTAAAGCCTAGGCCCAACTATAGAGCTTTTAAAACCGTAAAGGTTTACATTATGCTCGTTGCGTAAATGCCGGGGCGTTCCTCCACTCGCCAATTTCCCAGCTGGAAATCAGGAGGGCATGGTCGTACCAAATCCAATGTACTCGGAACATCATCTTCGCATATCGCGACCACTTGACCTTTGTCTCCCAGTCCCACACTTATAAAACTTCTACTTGTGGGGCAGGGCGGGCTTCCTTCACTTTCTTGTCTCCAACGCGAGCTTTGACCACCGCTCTTCCTTCCCGCGATGCTTCTCTTCATATCCGCCTAAGTGGGCTTATAGCCTAAACCATACTTCCCACGATTTCCTTTGGCATTTATCAGGCTAGTTATGCCGCCGTTGTCTTTGCCTAAACCCATTCCGGGTTCGTAACCGTTCCCCAACATAACTCGGGCCATCATTACTGCTGCATCGGACAGGCAAGGCTGCCCAGAGAAGGAGTCCACGGAGGAAATGCTGACCACCTCAAAAGACTGGAAAGCGGTTTCTAACGATTCTTCTGCGGCTTCCACATAAGGCATAGAGGATGGGCAGCTCACCAAGATGTCTTCCTCGCCTGACACGATGACCAAATGCCCCTCCACTACGAATTTCAACTTTTGGTGGAGCGTAGAGGGCACAACTCCCATTGAGTGGATCCACGGGCGCCCCAACAGACATCTGTAGGGGGGTTAATATCCATTATTTGGAAGGTGACTTGACAGGTGTGAGGGCCTATTTGTACTGGGAGATCGATCTCTCCCCTAACCTCTCGGCGAGTGCCGTTGAAGGCACGAACCACCATTGAACTCGGCTTTAAGTGGGAAGCATTGAATGGTAATTTCTCCAAAGTGCTCTTAGGCATTACGTTTAAACTGGAACCATTATCGATAAGCACTTTGGCTACGACATGGTCCATACACTTGACTGATACGTGCAAAGCCTTATTATGCCCTCTCCCCTCGGCGGGGATTTCTTCTTCGGCGAAGGCAAGATAGTTGTTGGCAGTGATATTGTTGACCAGCCCTCTGAAACCTTCTACCGAGATATCTTGGGCTACATGGGCCTCATTCAGAACTTTTACTAGCAGAGTCCGATGAGGCTCGGAGCTCATAAGTAACTCCAACAGCGAGACCCTGGCCGGGGTTTTGTTGAGCTGTTCGATAACCTTGAATTCGCTCTGCTGAATTATACGGAGGAACTCGCTGGCTTCCTCTAGCGACACCTCCTTTTTACCATCCTTTTTCTCCGGGAGGCCTTTTTCCGGAATATCTTTATTCGAAGCGTGGGGTGCTTCACTATCTTGTTCCTCCACCACTTTTCCTTTTCCCTTGACGTTCGCGAGTTGGACTGGTAGGTCCGGAGGCACGAACACACGACCACTGCGGGTCACACCACTCGTTCCCGTGATATTTGTTACCTTAGCCGACAACGAGCTGACGTCGGTGGCTTCTTCTTCCTTCTCCCTCGGAGGTGTATATCTCCATGGGACTGCGTGGCTATTTTGGTACAGGAAAGGAACAGGTTTAGCTGCCAAGGGGTGTCCGGGATTTTGCGAAGCTGTGCCTTTGGTGAAGTATATCACCAAGGGTTTTGGCTTCGCAACACTGCTCCCATCCGTGGACTGCATGCATATGTGCTGCTCTTCTCTTCCTTCATTGCCAACTTCCAGTCGACCTTGATCTATCATCCGCTGTAACAATTCCTCTACTCCCAAACACGTTTCCATGTCATGCAGCTCGCCGGAATGTAGCAAACAGGAATCCTCCTTACACCCACTATGGGGAATCACACCTCCCTTTTGTAGGGCCTCAAAGATAAACCTCCTAGGGGTTGCCACATCCCTTAAAGGTTTAGACTTGCGCGGCCTATCGGACTCAACGGCGTTAATTGCTCCCCCTCCATGATTGGCAAGCGGGTTGGTTCTCACATTGGGCCGATCCTCTTGGAAGGTCAGCCATCCAGCATCCATCAAATGTTGGACCTTGTATTTAAGGGCCAAGCATTTTTCAACGGAATGTCCCGGGACACCCCCATGGTACTTGCAAGTTGCATTAGGGTCATACCACTTTGGGAAAGGGGGTTGGAGGACCCTTCCGGGAGTTACTACGGCCAAATGATTGGCGATGAGGGATGGCAAAAGGTCTTCGTACGTCATTGGGAGTGAGGTGAATTCTTGAAATGGCCTCGGAGGGAAGTTCCTTGTCGTGTTGGAATTACCGGTCGGGCGAGTCGTGTTCGGAGTTGGAACTTGGGGAGCTTCCCTCTGGGCGGGTGCCTTAGGTTGCACAGGTGTTGAACCAGAGGCGTTCCCGGTATGAGCCGAGAAGCTCGGGTGATGTTGCGCGTACTGATGGGTACCATGAGGTGTTTGCTGGGGTTTGACCCACGCGGGTGTTGAAGAGACGGCATGGGCATCTCCTTCCTTCCTTTTTGCCCCTATTGCCTCGATTCTTTTGGCATTCGCACTCGTGGAGGAAACGTAATCAAACTTTCCTCTTTTCAATCCTACCTCGATTCTTTCCCCGGCGAATACTAGATCCGCAAAGCTGGACGACATGTAACCTACTAGCTTCTCATAGTAGAACACTGGTAGAGTGTCTACCATCATGGTGATCATCTCTCTCTCAACCATGGGAGGAGCTACTTGTGCCGCCAAATCTCTCCACCGCTGCGCATATTCTTTAAAGGTTTCACCCTCTTTCTTGAACATATTCTGCAGTTGAGTGCGGTCGGGAGCCATATCAGAATTGTACTGATATTGCCTTAGGAAGGCAGTAATCAGATCCTTCCAAGTACAGATACGGGAAGCTTCCAAATTAGTGTACCACACTACCGCGGCTCCAGCCAAGCTATCTTGAAAGAAGTGTATTAATAGCTTCTCATCCTTAGAGTGTGCGCCCATCTTGCGGCAGTACATCTTGAGATGGTTTTTGGGACAAGTCGTCCCTTTATACTTGTCGAAGTTCGGCACTTTGAACTTCGGGGGAATAACAACATCGGATACTAAGCAAAGATCCGTCATGTCTGCGAACGGATTGTCCCCAAATCCTTCCACGGCCCTCAATCTTTCCTCAAGGAGATCGAGCTTCCTCCTTTCTTCAGTTGCCGGGAACGGTCCTTCCGTGGACAAGACTATTGGTTGTGTTGCGATGTTGGGCTGAGGCAACGTGCTGGGTGCTTGCCCTTCGGGGATCGGGGGATAGAACTCGACATCCCTTTGAGCATAGTCTTGAGGGTCTTTGTGGACTTCTTCGGGCTGTTGAGGAGGCTCTCTTTCAAGGACGGGAGAAGCCATATGGCCCGCATCGTCTTGCAAGACGGGTGGTGAGTAGTTGGGCGGAAATCCATAAGGGTAAGCCGCCCGGTTGTATCCCAGGTGAGGGCTGCCATCGTGCCCCAGTGTGTCCCTTCCCCGTCCTACTATGTTTGAGGGAGGATGGTGCACAATTGCCAAGAGAGTTGGGTCTGCTTCGGCAGCCGAACTGACAGCGGCGGCGGTGGCCGCGTTCTTTTCCATGAGCTGCCTCATACCTAACATGGCCTCCATCATGGAGGCCATTTGTTCTTTCAGAGCCGACATGTCGGCTTTCATCTGTTCCTGTGTCTCCTCTTGATCACCCATCGTTCTAGATTTGGATCTGGTGCGATAGGGATGCCTTGTGGCGCGTTTAGTTATGGTGTTTTTCCCTAAAAAACCAAACGTGAGGAGTGGGTAAAGAAAGAAAGAAAAATGCATGCTAGAGATGAAATGTAGGAGTGACTTGATTTGCACGAGCTTTTTGGAGTAGAAACATGGGACCAACTCATTTTATTTCAAAAAGAAAGTTGTATCTAGTCAAGGTCTGAGAGACCATACAAGTTTCCTAACGATTTGTAATTATGTGGGCCATTAAGTCTATCATATGCTGACAATAGCTGAGAAGCCCATGAATCTCTTCGGGGGCGGAGTAGGTGTTCGCCATCACCTTGGCCTCGGCTAACAAGCGGGGAAGTTCTTGACTCCCGTTCAAGGTAAGAGCAAACCGATCCATCCACATGGTTGCCTCTTGGTGTAAAGAGTCGATCACCCTTCCTCTAGCCTCTTTTTCCGCATATACTTGAGCATACTCGTCTGCGATCCTATGCTCGTGGGTCGTGGCTAGACCTAACTCTTCTTGGTACTTGGCGATGATAGCTAGCATGTTGGTCTTCGTCTCGCATAAACGCTGAGACAAGCTTCTTTTGGACCTTGAACAGGCAACTAACTCCTCTTTCAGAACCATGCTATGTGCTCGTGACTGGTCCCTTTCTTCCCTTCGCAGCTTGAGTTCACTATTGCTACCCCACAGAGCTCCGCGAAATTTATTCCGGCCATACTCTTCCTTGCGAGCCCTCTTGGTCTCTTGTTCAAGGGCTCTTGCGGTAGTTGCATTCTCCTCCCGTAATCCGGCACACTCCTTCCGAATGTGTGTAGCGGCCAACTTGAACTTCTCCTTGGCAAGTTTCGCCTTTCCTAACTCACTTTTGAGAGCTTGGACTTCTTCGTCTTCTTCCGGTGCTTCAAAACTCTCTTCGCTGACGACTTTTAACTTGGCGAGCCAATCTAAACCTCGTATATGAACTTTCAACCATTCATGGTACCCACCAATGATGCCATTACGAATGCCCCTAAGTTCTCGATCTTTCCTTAATGGGGTTTCCCATGCCTTATGGATTCTTTGTATAGCCTTGGAATTTTGTGCGCCGAAATCCCTCACAAGGAAAGGAGACATACTTTCTTCCGTCGGTGCTCCCCTCATGGGGTACCCTAGTTGTCTTATAGCGAGCGCGGGATTGTAGTTAATACAACCCCTCGTTCCTATCAGCGGAATGTTTGGGTATCCTCCACATGAAAAAGGGACTCCTTCTTTTCCTTCCTTCCATCGGGGGAACCAACTGATTGTTCTACCTCCTATCCCGGCCAAAAGCTGGTCCCAATCTATTCTCCTCTTTTCAGTACACGAGCGATGGCTCAGGAGCGGACATGGATGCCTTGTGTCTTGTTGGAACAAGTGCGAAACCAACCAAACATAGAGGGCAGGCAAGCAACAGATGATCCATGCGCTACTCTTTTCGCACCTTCGGTCAAATGTGTCAAATAAATCTGCCAAGATAGCTACCACCGGACTTTCCTTGCTATGGTGGTATGCAAGGAAAGCGTCGATTGCTGCTAGGTCTACCAAACCATCCACGTTTGGAAAGAGGACGACCCCAAAAATTAGCAAAGCTAACACATCCATAAACGGGACCCAATCTCCTTGATTGGCCATACCCCTTGCCTTGTCTTCTAGGTACCTCCGTGGTAGGCCCGCTATGCCGTTTCGAGTCTGTTTCATGCGGTCCAAACCTCTCGCTGAATCTTTGACCATAGTTGCAATTCTACTCAAAGAGGGGAGACACCCGGAGGAAAGATATGGTTTTCTTCCCCCGAGAGGACACCCTAGAATTTCCTCAAATTCTTCAATGGTTGGTACTAATTGGAAGTCTCCGAACGTGAAGCATCTCAAAGGCTGGTCGTAGTATTGGGTGAGTGATGCAATGGCTTCTATGGATACCTCCGCTATGGTCAACTCTAAGATCTTTCCGTAAGTCTTGCGGAAGGCTTGCATTTGGAGAGGTTCCATCAACCGCCATAATTCCTTGATGCTGGTGGTATCTAGGCTTTTAACCTTGACTTGGTAGAACCTCTTGCCGGTTTGATTTGTTCCCATGCTTACTAAAGTGAGACAAAAAGCTGGTGCAAATCAAAACTCCGATATCTCATGGGTGGGATGGATGAATGCATGAAAGAATGCAGATGACACAGATGCAATCTAGGAATGCGGGGGCCCGAGGAATTGTCTCCTTCTTAGATACAACGTCTAGGGGTAGCGAAGTGCCCCAACATACGTTTTTAAGAAGGCGACACGGACCCTCCGTTGGTTTGTTTACAGAGGGGATCAAGACAGAACCCATATGCGATGCATATGCAAAAGACACAATACGGGAATGTACATAGTATGACAATATTCACTGAACATAAGCAAAAGGGTATATGATACTTATGCATGGCAGTGTGAAAAATGGCACGCAGCGTGTTCGCTCCGTGCCCCTATTTAAAGGACCTACAAGGGAGAGAACTAACTAGGTATTTAGCAATAACCCCCCAAGGTAGTCATATCTCTCTTGACGGTTTCTAGAGGTATTATCCTCTTCGAAGAACATATTGCAGCAGTAGGGACTACTAGCAACAATAAGTTTTCAAAGAGAAAAGCTCTAGATGAGGGTTCACTGTAATCAAGCAAGTCGGAGACCTAGCATGATCACAGATTCGCCTCCACTCCTTATGTTCCCATGAACCCGGGTATAGGGCCCCTTTTTCACTCACAGTGTGTGCAAATAGTGTTGGTGTTTGTGTGCATCAAATGAATAAATACTTACTTCATGCATACATTTTAACACGCACTAAAAGCAACAAAGAGTTTATATACACAAGAACATAATGAATGGAAACTAACAAAGGGGTAAGTCACGGTAAAACATTGCACAAGATTAAATGGCCTAACTCTCTAAAAACAGTCCCCAGTGGAGTCGCCAACTGTCGCAACCTACCCTTCGGCGGGAGGGCGACGCGTGACTCGCGGGATGCGTGTTCCACGAAAGGAATACGCGCGGAGTCGCCACCAACGTTTATTTGAGGAAAACGTCGGAAAAACCAGAAAAGACGCGATCTACGAACTTTTAAGTGAAAGGTTCGGGAGTTGTATTTACGCACGGGGAAGGTATTAGCACCCCACACGTCCATCCCAAGGGACGGCAGCCTTTAATCGAATGTGCAAACATGACTTTGATTTTTATGTTCCCTTTTATGTCCTTATATCCTTTATACCCTTTTATATTTTTTCCTTTTTTGTGGTCGACAAGGGTGTTTCCCTTTGCTCCTACGTATTCCTCAATTTGCGATGAGGAAATCAGACCTACGTAATTCTTTCTTTATCAAGTGGTTCCTTTTTTACTTAAAAGGTGATCATTTTAAGGCGTTGGACCTTGAAAATGATCCATTATACTTACTGAGAAATTGAAATGAAAAACTTCAAAAACCTATTTTTGTGGACGAGCTTGACTAGGCGAGTTGATTTTAGCCTTAGTTTCACCTTAGTTATTAGTCAATTCAATTAAGAATGAGAAATCCCAAAGAGAAAATGTCCGATTGATTTTCCGCTTTATTTTACTAAAAGGTATATTTTTTTGTTATTATATTATTATTTTATCTCTTTTTGATTTCCAATGTGGTTACGACACGACCGAACGGTCGGAATTCATTTTAAACGAAGTTAACGGATAATACAATTCAAACGTTCGGTGGAAATTTATTTTATTTTTAGGTTAAGCGAGAAATGACTTAAATAAAATGGCTTAAGCACGTCAAGAGGGGGTATAAAAAGTAAATGAAACGAGAATAAAAATACACGAAACACAATGTGGACCACCACGGGTACATAGAATGAATCGAAAAGCTTGGTTCGAGGTACTTACCCGTTGAAGATCGAAGAACGACGAAGAACGAATGAAGAACGTCGAAGAACAGTCAAAACCTTTGCGAAATTCCTCACGGAAAACGTTACGGAAACGTTTCGGAAGCGCCTCGGCTTAGATTTTCTTCACGGAAATAATTTTTCCAAGCAAATTCGAAAGAGAGAGAAGTGCCTAAGGGGCTGAACCCTTTTCTTTTTCACTTCCTCCCCTATTTATAGCAAAATAGGGGAGATGGTTGCCGCCCAGCTCGCCCAGGCGAGCCAGGTTGCTTCCTCCAGAAGCAACAGCCTTCTGGAGGGCCCAAGTGGGCCTGGTTGCTATTTGCACCCCCATTTTTACTAAGTACACCCCCCTGCCTTTTTTTTTGTGATTCTTTTTTCGTAAAGTTACGGAAACTTACGAATTTTGTAATGATACTCGTTTTCTTTCCGTAATGTTATGGAACCTTGCGGATTACATAATCACCCCCTTTTTGACCTACGGAATGTTACGGAACCTCACTAATTATGCAACGATGCTTCCATTTGATTTCCGGGGTGTCACGGAAACTTACGGATTGTGCATCAATATTTTTTGTTTTCCGGCATGTCCTGGAATTTCACAAATTGCCTAATGATGGGTGCCAAGCACCTTACAAGGACCAAACAAAAGGTCGCATGTCATCAAGCAAAGGTCCCCGGACGAAATTAGGGTATGACACCGTGCCACCATTATGGCCGCATTGGAAAGAGAAGGTAGCAACGGACTTGGTTCCACAGAGGCGCAACTCACTACCTCGAAGGATTGGAAAGCCGTTTCCAATGATTCTTCGGCCGCTTCTACGTATAGGGCAGAAGAAGGGCAGCTTACCAACATATCCTCTTCACCCGACACTATCACTAAAAGTCCACCCACTGCGAACTTTAATTTCTGGTGAAGCATTGAAGGGACCACTCCCAGCGCATGAATCCAAGGTCTTCCCAAGAGGCAGCTATAGGCGGGACTTATATCCATCACTTGAAACAGCACATTACAAGTGTGGGGGCCCATGTGAATGGGAATGTCAATTTCCCCCATTACTTCCCGTCGAGTACCATCGAAGGCTCGTACCACCATCGAGCTTAGTTTTAAACGTGACGCACTAAATGGAAGCTTTTCCAAAATGGTATTTGGCATCACATTTAAACTTGATCCATTGTCGATAAGTACCTTTGTGACAACATGGTCCATACATCTCACCGACACATGTAAAGCCTTGTTGTGTCCTCTCCCCTCAACGGGAATCTCTTCTTCCGCGAACGCAATATAATTATTGGTGGTTATATGATTAACGATTCCTTCGAAACCCTCCACTGAGATATCATGGGCTACATGGGCCTCGTTGAGGACCTTTATCAACAGGGCACGATGAGGCTCGAAGTTTATGAGTAGTTCAAGCAACGAGATCCTTGCTGGAGTTTTATTCAGTTGCTCGACTACCTTAAACTCGCTTTGTTGGATGAGGCGAAGGAACTCATGTGCCTCTTCCAAAGTCACTATCTTTCCTTGGAGACCCTCTTTCTTTTCAGTCCCTCTTACTACCGGAGGATCCACTTCTTTCGAGGGGGTAGCTATATCTGTGGGCTCTTGGACCATGGGCGCTTTTCCCTTGGAGGGCAACTCCGCCGAGTGAGGGGAAGTGAACACCCGGCCACTGCAGGTCACGCCACTGAGGCCGATGATGTTGGTTACCTTAGCTGACAGGGAGTCAACTTCGGTTGCAACTCTTTCGCCGAACGCGGGAGGGGTATATTTCCACGGAATGACATTATTGCTTTGATATGCAAATGGCGTCGGTTTGGGCGCTGTCCGGGGGTCTATGGGTGTGGAGCCGGTCCCCTTCCTAGTAAAACATATTACTAGGGCCTTGGGGGTTAGAGGAACCTTCTTTTCTTCCGACTGCATGCAAATTTGTGGTTCTTCCCTCTCTCCTTTGGACACTTCAAGCTGCCCCCAATCCATGAGCCGTTGAAGCAATTCTTCTACCGCAGGACAGGTTTCCATGTCGTGCGACTCCCCGAGGTGAAACAAGCACTCGTCCCTTTCATCTCCGCCACGGGAGACCATACATGCCGCTTGCAGCGATTGGTAGATGAAGCGTCTGGAAGTAGCCACCTCTCCTAATCTCCTTGCCCGCGATGGCCCATCCTCTTGGATGGCGTTTACGTTAGCCTTTCCATGACTAGCTAGCGGGTTAGTTTTAACATTTGGGCCTTCCTCTTGAAACGATAGCCAGCCGGCACTGATTAGGTGCTGCACTTTATACTTGAACGGGCGGCAGGAGTCAATGTTGTGTCCGGGAGCTCCACTATGGTACTCACATTTGGCACCCGGGTCATACCACCTGGGGTAGGGTGGCTGGAAGACCCTCCCGGGTATGGCCACCACCAAATGATTCTCCAATAATTAAGGCCATAATTCAGAGTATGCCATAGGAATAGGAGAGAAGTTATCTTTCGGGAGTGGGCTCTGTGCATTATTATAGCTCGTGCCGGGGGTTGTATTGTTGACTGGCCGGGGCGTGGCTGGAGCTATGCGTTGGGCCGGCGTTCTCTCTGCCGCAGGCGGTCCTTTTACTTGAGTCGGGAGGGAACTCCCGGCTCGGATTGAAAAATTTGGGGATTGGGCTGGTATGAGCTTTGGATATTTTGGGGTGCTTTCATCCACGTCGGGGTGGTGGTGACTGCGTGGGCATCTCCTTCTTTTTTCCTCGCGCCCACTACTGGGGCTCTTCTGTTGTTGTTGGAGGCCACATTGGAAGCATATTCAAACTTGCCTTTTCGTAGTCCGGAGTCAATCCTTTCTCCAGCGAAGACGAGATCCGCAAAGTTAGCTGGCATGTAGCCTATCAGCTTTTCATAGTAGAACATGGGTAACGTATCTACCATAATCGTGATCATCTCCCTCTCCGTCATGGGCGGTACGACTTGGGCTGCGAGATCTCTCCATCTTTGGGCATATTCCTTAATGGACTCATGATCTCGCTTAGTCATACTCTGAAGCTGGTTCCGATCGGGAGCCATATCCGTATTGTACTGGTACTGCCTAATGAAGGCAGTTGCCAAGTCCTTCCATGATCGGATCTGGGAAGCTTCCAGATTGGTATACCATGCTACAGCTGCTCCGGCCAAGCTATCCTGAAAGAAATGGACCAAAAAATTTTCGTCTGCAGAATATGCCCCCATCTTTCGGCAATACATCCGAAGATGCCCTTTCGGACATGTCGTCCCTTTGTACTTATCAAAGTCCGGTACTTTGAACTTGGGAGGTGTCGCAACGTGCCCTTCGCAGGCGAGTAAGGGCGAGGCTCACGGGTGCGCTTTCCAAAGGAGGAAAGATGTGCGAAGTCGCCACCAACGTTTATTTGTGGAAAACGTCGGGAAAGCCGAAGGAAACCGGTCAAAATGAAAATTCTAAGATCGGGAGTTGTATTTACGCTTGAGGAAGGTATTAGCACCTCTTATGTTTGTCTCGAAGGACAACAACCTATTTTTTAGAATTGTGGAAATTGTGTTACCTTAACTTTTATTTCTTTTTATTTTTTGAGGTCGACAAAAGCGGGGTTTTTGCTCCTACGTACCCTCCATCAAAGAGGAAATCAGACCTACGTAGTTCTTTTTATGCGTGAATCAAGTGATTCTTTTTACTTGAAAGGTGATCATTTTAAGGCGTTGGACCTTAAAAATGATCCATTTTACTTGGTGAGAAACTGAAATGATAAATTTTCAAAACCCTATTTTTTGTGGACGAGCTTGACTAGGCGAGTTGATTTTAGCCTTAGTTTCACTTTAGTTATTAGTCAATTCAATTAAGAATGAGAAATCCCAAAGAGAAAACGTCCGATTGATTTTTCGCTTTATTTTACTAAAAAGGTATTTTTTGATTATTATATTATTATTTTACCTCTTTTTTTGATTTCCAACTTGGTTACGGCACGACCGAACGGTCGGAATTCTTTCTAACAGAAATTAACGGATAATACAATTCAAATGTTCGGTGGAAATTTATTTTATTTTTAGATTAGGCGAGAAATGACTTTTAATAAATGACTTAAGCACGTCAAAAGGGGGTATAAAAAGCGAATGAAAACGAGAATAAAAATACATGAAACAAAATGTGGACCACCACGGGTACATAGAATGAATTGAAAAGCTCAGTTTGAGGTACTTACCCGTTGAAGACTGAAGAAAACGAAGAACGAACGATGAATGTTGAAGAACGGTCGAGAATCTTCGCGTAATTACTCACGGAAACGTTACAGAAACGTTCCGGAAGCGCCTCGGCTTGGATTTTCTTCACGGAAATAATTTTCCTCAGCAATTTCGAGAGAATGAGAAGTGCCAAGAAGGCTGAACCCCTTCTCCCTTCACTCCTCCCCCTATTTATAGCAAAATAGGGGAGGAGCTTGCCACCCAGCTCGCCCAGGCGAGCAAGGTTGCTTCCTCCAAAAGCAACAACCTTCTGGAGGAAGAATCTGGAAGGCCCAAGTGGGCCTGATTGCTATTTGTACCCCCCCTTTTTACTAAATGCACCCCCTTCTACCTTTTTTGGTAATTCTTTTTTCGTAACGTTACGAAACTTTGCGAATTTCGTAACGATACTTATTTTCCTTCCGCAAGGTTACGAATCCTTACGGATTACGTATTTACTCTTTTTTAGCTTTCGAAGAAGTTACGGAAACTCACGGATTGTGCAAAAACACCTTTTTTCGATTTCCGCCACATTACGGATTTTCACGGATCGCGCAAGCCTGCTTCCTTTTGATTTCTGACACGTCTCGGGACCTCATTTATTGTGCAACAAAGGACGCCAAGTATCTCAAAGCGGCTAACCAAAGGTTGCATGTCATCAAGTAATAATCCCTGGACGAAATTAGGGTATGACAGGAGGAATGACAATATTGGGTACGAGACATAAGTCCGCTAAATCTGAGAATGGGTAATTGCCGAGGCCCTCGACTGCTCTTAACCTCTCTTCAAGCGCCTCAATCTTTCCTTTATCTTCCGCGAAGGGAACAGATTCTTTTACGGGTGCGGGTGAAGCCGGGACATGGCGAACTATGTTTGGTTGGGGTAGTTCATGGGGGGACGGATCTTTGAGGTGGAGCAGGGGGTCGAGATGGGTATCTCCTTCCTCATCGTCTTGCACGGGATAGTCGTCATAAGGTGGGAGTTGCCCCTCGAGGGTAGGGGCTTCGCTTAAATCTTCCAGGGCGGCACGGGGAGCGAAGTCCGGAGGCAAGCCATAGGGGTAAGCTTGCGGGCTATACCTCCGACCAAACACTGCCGTGTTTCTGTCTCGGCCCAGATTTAAGGCGGGCTGCAGCACCGGCTCCGCTTCCCTAACTGTACTGGAGGCGGTTGCCGTGGCTTTATCCTCTATAGTTTTCTAGATTTTTAACATGACCTCCGAGATGGAAGCCATTTGATCTTTTAAGGCCGATAGATCGGCCTTCATCTGTTCCTACACGCCCTCTTCATTATCCATTTTTCTAGATCGAGTGTTATAGGGGTGCCTTTGTGCTTTCTTAGTTATGATGAAATTCCTAAAGAAATAAACAACGGTGGGTATGCAACCAAAACATGAATATGCAAATGAATGATCGGAGCACTTGGATCCACCCCAAGGTTTTTAGATAACGTGATGAGTTCAGAACTTCTCATTTTATAAAAAGAACAAAGCTTTCATCTAGCCAAGATTATACAAAGGTGTTACAAGAGAACCTAACGGTTTCTAATTATATGGGCCATCAAATCTATCATGTGTTGACAGTAATTGATTAGCCCATGAATCTCCTCGGGGGCCGTACACACTTCGGCCATGGCTTTTGCTTTGGCTAATAGACGCGGGAGGTCTTGACTTCCATTCAAGGTCAAGGCGAACCTATCCATCCACATAGTCACTTCTTGATGCAATGCATCAATCACCCTCCCTCTTGCTTCTTTTTTGGCATACACTTGTGCAAAATCCTCCGCTAGCTTTTGTTCATGGGTCACAGACTGGTTCAACTCTTCCTTGTATTTCCCTATGATAGCTAGCATGCTTTGCTCCATGGCTTCCAAGTGTTGGGCCAAACTCCTCTTGGACCTTGCGCAAGTAGCTAACTCTTCTTTTAAGATCATGTCATGCACCCGTGACCGGTCTCTTTCCTCTCTTCGGAGCTTGAGCTCATTTTTGCTACCCCACAATGCTCCTCGGAATTTCTCTCGGCCATGTTCCTCCTTGCGGGCCCTTTTGGTTTCTTGTTCAAGGGCTCTTGCAGTGGCCGCGTTTTCCTCTTGTAACTCGGTGCACTCTTTCCGAATGTGTGTAGCGGCTTATTTGAACTTCTCCTTGGCGAGTCTTGCCTTCCCTAGCTCTAATTTTAGATCTTGGACTTCTTCATCTTCCTCCGGAACTTCGAAGTTCTCCTCATTGATAACTTTCAACTTGGAGAGCCAATCTAACCCTCGTGTGTGAATTCTTAGCCATCCATGATAACCTCCGATGACGCCATTACGGATGCCCCTAAGCTCCTTGTCTTTCCTCAACGGACTCCTCCACGCCTTGTGGATTCTTTGTATAACCTTGAGACCTTGTGCGCCTAAATCTTTCACAAGGAAAGGTGAGAGACTCCCTTCTGCTGGCGCTCCCCTCATGGGGTACCCTAGCTGTCTTATGGCAAGTGCGGGATTATAATTAATACAACCCCTAGTCCCTATCAATGGAACATTAGGGTAGTCCCCACACGAGAAAAGAACTCCCTCCTTGCCTTCCTTCCATCGAGGAAACCAATTGATTGTGCTGCCTCCTATCCCAGCCAAATGTTGGTCCCAATCGACTCTTCCTTTTTTGGCGCATGAGCGATAACTTTGAAGCGGACACGGGTGTCTTGTGTCTTGTTGGAATAGGTGTGAAACCAACCACACACAGAGAGCGGGTAAACAACAGACAATCCGTGCACTGTTTTTCTCACACCTCCGGTCAAAGGTGTCAAATAAATCTGCCAAGATAGCCACCACTGGACTCTCCTTGCTATGGTGATATGTGAGGAAAGCATCAATGGCGGCTAAGTCCACCAAACCGTCCACGTTCGGAAAGAGGACAACCCCAAAAATCAACAAAGCTAATATATCTGCAAACGGGCCCCACTTCTCTTGGCTCGCCATATCCCTTGCTTTGCCTTCCAAGTATTTCCGTGGCAGGCCTACTACGCCGTTGCGAGTTTGCTTCATGCGATCCAACTCTTTTGTCGAATCCCCGACCACAGCTGCAATCTTGCTCAAGGAGGGAAGAAACCCGGAGAAAAGATACGTTCTTCTTCCTCCAAGAGGGCATCCTAGTATTTCCTCAAACTCTTCAATAGTTGGTACCATTTGGAAGTCCCCAAACGTGAAGCACCTCAACGGCTGGTCATAGTATTGGGCGAGGGATACGACAGCTTCTGTAAATACCTCCGCTGCGGTTAAATCTAGAATCTTCCCGTAAACTTTGCGGAAAACTTTCCTTTGGAGAGGTCCCATCAATCGTCCCAATTCCTTGAGGCTGGTGACATCTAGACTTTTAACCTTGACTTGATAAAACCTTTTGCCGTTTTGATTTGTCCCCATCATTTACCTAAAAAAAGGGTGGATCAAGACTCCGACATGAATGATGCAATGCGTATGCATGAAACGGAAAGAAAACAAAACAAAAGGGGTAACTCACACATACGAGACTGCAAAGATCCAATTTTAATGCTACGTTTTGGGCATGATGACGCCTCAACGTAGTATTAAAAAGTTACGTATTACTCTAAAGAAACCAAATATCACTAGCAAAACTATAAACTAGTGCTATTCACCAAAAATGCATGAGAACAAAATGGCGCGGAGCGTGTTTGCTCTTTGCCCCTATTTGGGAACCTATAGGACAGCATCTAGGGGTCTCTAATAACTACCCTCAACAATTCATAACTCACATGGCTGTTTTCTAGAGGTATCATCACTCAAGATAATAATATTGTGGCGGTATGGAATACCAGCGACAACACATTATAAAGAGAGAAAGCTCTAGACGAGGTTTCACTATTATCAAGCAAGTCGGAGACCTAGCATGATGATAGATTCACCTCCACTCCTTAAATTCCCATGAACCCGGGTGTAGGGTCCCTTTTTTACTCAAACCCGTGGGTGCTTAGAATGCAGTGTAAAGAATGCAAAATAGACAACAGTTATTTACATTTTACACAGTTCAACAAATGCGCACACAAAGTTTCACAAATCTACAATTCCTTAAAATAGGCCTAACTCACAAAAAGATCCCCAGTGGAGTCGCCAACTGTTGCAACGTGCCCTTTCGCGGGCGAGCAAAGGCGAGGCTCACGGGTGCGCTTTCTAAAGGAGGAAAGATGCGCGGAGTCACCACCAACGTTTATTTGTGGAAAACGTCGGAAAAAGCGAAGGAAACCGGTCAAAATGAAAATTCTAAGTTCGGGAGTTGTATTTACGTTTGAGGAAGGTATCAACACCTCTCACGTTTGTCTCAAAGGACAACAGCCTCATTTTTTAGAATTGTGGAAATTATGTTACCTTTACTTTTACTTCTTTTTATTTTTTGAGGTCGACAAAAGCGGGGCTCTTGCTCCTACGTACCCTCCATCGAAGAGGAAATCAGACCTACGTAGTTCTTTTTTAAGAGTGAATCAAACGATTCTTTTTACTTGAAAGGTGATCATTTTAAGGCATTGGACCTTAAAAATGATCCATTTACTTGATAAGGAAAATTGAAATGATAAACTTTCAAACCCTTTTTAGTGACTTTTTTGTGGACGAGCTTGACTAGGCGAGTTGATTTTAGCCTTAGTTTCACTTTAGTTATTAGTCAATTCGATTAAGAATGAAAAATCCCAAAGAGAAAACGTCCGATTGATTTTCGCTTCATTTTACTAAAAGACATTTTTTTTATTATTATATTATTATTTTACCTCTTTTTTTATTTCCAACGTAGTTACGGCACGACCGAACGGTCGGAATTCATTTTAACAGAAATTAACGGATGATACAATTTAAATGATCGGTGGAAATTTATTTTATTTTTAGATTAGGCGAGGAACGACTTAAATAAATGACTGAAGCACGTCAAAAGGGGGTACGGAAAGTAAATGAAAACGAGAATAAAAATACATGAAACAAAATGTGGACCACCACGGGTACATAGAATGAATTGAAAAGCTCGGTTTGAGGTACTTACCGGTTGAAGACTGAAGAAAACGAAGAACGAACGATGAATGTCGAAGAAGCAAGGTTGCTTCCTCCAGAAGCAACCGCCTTCTGGAGGAAGAAACTGGAAGGCCCAAGTGGGCTTGATTGCTATTTGTACCCCCTTTTTACTAAATGCACCCCCCTTTACTTTTTTTGGTAATTCTTTTTTCGTAACGTTACGAAACTTTACGAATTTCGTAACGATACTTATTTTCCTTCCGCAAGGTTACAAATCATTACGGATTATGTATTTACTTTTTTTTAGCATTCGAAGAAGTTACGGAAACTCACGGATTGCGCAAAAACACCTCCTTTTGATTTCCGTCACATTATGGAATTTCACGGATCGCGTAAGCCTGCTTCCTTTTGATTTCCGACATGTCTCGGGACTTCACATATTGTGCAACAAATTACGCCAAGTATCCCAAAGCGGCCAATCAAAGGTTGCATGTCATCAAGTAATAATCCCCGGACGAAATTAGGGTATGACATAATGTTTATTTGATTCGGGTACGACCTCGATCAAATTTGGCATCGTTGTCGGGGAGCAGTGTCCAAAGGTTCATAATAGCTAGTGATTCGTGTTTTATGTTTAGTTGTTTTATGCTTTCGTGTTGTGTTAGTGTTGTGTTAGTATTGTATTAGTGTTGTTTAGTGTCTTGTTATTTTGTTTAGTGTGGTGTTTTGTTTTAGTTTTTCTGTTCAGTGCTTCCCCTGTTTCAGTTTTTGTGTTTTGCTGTGAATAGTGCTTTGCAATGGATTTAGCAACCACTTTTGCTGACCTGGAAAACAGAGTAGTAGTACAATTCCATTAGCGACTGAATTAGTGACTATTGTTGACAATTTATTTGGCGATTTTTGTTTTGATAGTTAGGGTTGTTATTTTTGGCTGAATTTTGGTGTGGTAGGTTCTTTTGACTCATATTTTGTGTGAAAAATACCAAGAACACTTGGTGTGGCCAGATTTGAGAGATTCAAAAAAATTTGAGAACTTGTGTTTAGCAAAACTTCAAACGGCCATAACTTTTGCTCCGGGTATCAGAATGACTATTATTATATATGTATTTGGGGTAGGAAAAAAATTCCCATATTATGGCAGCCTGCCAAAGGCTGGCTTAAGTCTCTAGCTAGCCAAAATTGCCTGTTTACTAGTTCTTTTTATTTTTCAAGTTTTATAGTTTTATTTTTCTAAACTTTCCTTAGGTAGTTTCCATAGTTAGACTTTGAATTTTTGCCTGAAAATTTTGGTGCCATCTTTTCATGATTTTAGGGTGTTTCTCACAAAATTTTAAGTCATTTGGATATCATTTGAGGGTAGTTGTAGTTCAAACCTACACTGTTACTTGCATAAGAAGGCAACTAGTTGTGCATGCTGAATATAGTGTATGACTAGAGGCAATCCATCTGACTTACAACCCTTTGATCCTGAGATAGATAGGAAATTTCATAGATTAGTTAGGCATCTTGTGATAGACAGGACATTTCATGAAACTTCTGGTGTGAGCATCTTGATTTTGAGCATTATAATTTTGAACATTCTGATTTTGAACATTCTGAGAACATGGCACAACCTCCACCCTGTGAGAGGACTCTAAGGGAAATGGCTACACCTGATTTCACCTACGAAAGCTTGTGCATCCAATACCCTGATGAGGATGTCCCATATGTTCTTAAAACTGGACTGATCCATTTACTTCCAAAGTTTCATGGCCTTGCAGGTGAAGACCCGCACAAACATCTGAAAGAATTCCATATTGTCTGCTCCACCATGAAACCCCCAGATGTCCAGGAGGATCACATATTTCTGAAGGCTTTTCCTCATTCTTTAGAGGGAGTGGCAAAGGACTGGCTATATTACCTTGCTCCACGGTCCATCACGAGCTGGGATGACCTCAAGAGAGTATTCTTAGAAAAAATTTTCCCTGCTTCTAGGACCACGACCATCAGAAAGGATATTTAAGGCATTAGACAACTCAGTGGAGAGAGCTGATATGAATACTGGGAGAGATTTAAGAAACTATGTGGCAGTTTCCCTCACCACCAGATTTCTAAGCAGCTTTTTCTCCAATATTTTTATGAAGGACTCAGTAACATGGAGAGAAGTATGATAGATGCTGCCAGTGGTGGAGCCCTTGGAGACATGACCCCTGCTAAAGCCAGAAATTTAATTGAGAAGATGGCTTCCAACTCCTAGCAATTTAGTGCCAGAAATGATGCTATTGTCATTAGAGGAGTGCATGAAGTAGCCACAAATTCATCTTCATCAGGTGAGATTAAGAAGCTTGAAGGTAAACTAGATGCCTTGGTTAACCTGGTAACCGAACTGGCCATGAATAAAAAATCTGCACCTGTCACCAGACTCTGTGGTTTATGCTCCTCTGCCGACCACCACACAGACCTTTGCCCTTCTGTGCAACAATCTGAAGCAATTGAACAACCTGAAGCTATTGTTGCAAACATCTACAATAGACCTCCTCAACCTCAGCAGCAAAATCAGCCACAACAAAATAATTATGAACTCTCCAGCAACAGATACAATCCCGGGTGGAGGAATCATCCCAACCTTAGATGGTCAAATCCTTCACAACAGCAGCAACAACAACAACAACCTTATTTTCAGAATGCTGCTGGCCCAAGCCGACCATACATTCCTCCACCAATCCAACAACAACAACAGCAACAGCCCCAAAAACAACAAACAATTGAGGCCCCTCCGCAACCTTCCCTTGAAGAACTTGCGAGGCAAATGACTATGCAAAACATGCAGTTTCAACAAGAGACCAGAGCCTCAATTCAAAGCTTAACTAATCAGATGGGACAATTGGCTACACAGTTAAATCAACAACAGTCCCAGAATTCTAACAGATTACCTTCTCAATCTGTCTAGAATCTCAAAAATGTGAGTGCCATTACATTGAGGTCGGGAAAGCAGTGTCAAGGACCTCAACCAGTAGCATCTTCCTCATCCGCAAATGAACCTGCCCAACCTCACTCTACTCCAGAAAAAGATGATGACAAAAATTTAAAGAGTAAGTTACCTAACAATTTCTATGCAGGTGAATCTTCCACTAGTAATTCTGATTTACAGAAGCAGCATATCCCTCTTCCATTCCCTCCAAGAGAAATTTCCAACAAAAAAAATGGAAGAGGCAGAGAAGGAGATATTGGAAACATTTAGAAAAGTAGAGGTAAACATACCTCTGCTGGATGCAATAAAGCAAATTCCAAGATATGCTAAATTCTTGAAGGAACTGTGCACTAATAAGCGGAAGCTTAAAGGATGTGAAAGAATTAGTATGGGCAGAAATGTCTTCGCATTGATCGGTAAATCTGTTCCCCAAATCCCTGAAAAATGTAAAGATCCAGGTACATTCTCCATACCTTGTATTATAGGGAACAGTAAGTTTGACAATGCCATGCTTGATTTAGGAGCTTCTGTTAGTGTTATGCCTTTGTCTATTTTTAATTCTCTATCTCTTGGTCCTTTGCAGTCAGCTGATGTGGTGATTCATTTAGCTAATAGAAGTGTTGCATATACTGCGGGTTTCATAGAGGATGTCTTAGTTAGAGTCGGTGAACTGATTTTCCCTGTTGATTTTTATATTTTGAATATGGAGGAAGGATTTTCTCAAGGATCAGTTCCCATCATTCTAGGTAGACCTTTTATGAAAACTGCTAGAACTAAGATAGATGTTTATGCAGGCACACTATCTATGGAGTTTGGTGATATAACTGTTCATTTTAATATTCTTGATGCTATGAAACACCCATCTGAAGATCTATCTGTATTTCGTGCTGAAATAATTGACCATATTATTGATGAATACATGATTGATCTTCATTCTAATCTGCATGTCTATCACTCTTCATGCATTGAATCTGAATTTGTACTTGATCATATGTCTGAATTTGATATTGAGAGTGAATCTGAAATTGATATTGATTACATGTCTGGTGATGTTTTACCTCTTGAGATTGATTTTCTAGAGTCAGATAGAACTAACCATGTTTCAGGAAGTACACATACCTCTGACTTTCTTTATGAGGTACAGGTTGAGAAACCATCTCTTTCTACCATTATCCAGCCGCCCACACTAGAATTGAAGCCTCAGCCATCAAATTTAAAATATGCTTACTTGGATGATAGCAAAAGTTTTCCAGTAATTATATCTGCCTCCCTTGCTGATGAGCAAGAGGAGAAGCTGTTATCAGTTCTCAAGAAGCATAAGAAGGCTATAGGCTAGACCCTGGCGGACATTCCTGGTATTAGCCCATCCACATGTATGCATCGGATAAATTTAGAGGATGGGGCTAAACCAGTAAGACAGCCACAGAGAAGACTCAACCCGGTGATTCTTGATGTAGTGAAGAAGGAGGTAACCAAGCTTCTGCAAGCTGGAATCATTTATCCTATCTCCGACAGCCAATGGGTGAGACCCGTCCAGGTAGTCTCGAAGAAAACCGGCCTCACCGTCATAAAAAATGAGAAGGAGGAGTTGATTCCTACTCGGGTGCAGAACAGTTAGAGAGTCTGCATCGACTATAGGAGGCTGAACCAGGTTACCAAAAAGGACAATTTTCCCCTGCCATTCATTGACCAGATGCTTGAACGCCTGGCAGGTAAATCTCACTATTGTTTCCTTGATGGTTTTTCTGGTTATATGCAAATCTCTATTGCTCCTGAGGATCAGGAAAAGACCGCATTCACCTGCCCCTTCGGCACTTTTGCCTATAGGAGGATGCCTTTCGGCCTGTGTAATGCCCCTGGTACCTTCCAGCTATGCATGATCAGTATTTTCAGTGATTTTTTAGAAAATTGCATAGAGGTGTTTATGGATGATTTCACTGTATATGGATCCTCTTTTGATGTTTGTTTGGATAGTCTGGAAAAGGTTTTGAATAGATGCATTGACACTAACCTTATTCTAAATTTTGAAAAATGTCATTTTATGGCTGAGCAAGGTATAGTTTTAGGCCACATTATTTCCAATAAGGGCATTGAATTAGATCCTGCAAAAATTTATATTATTTCACAATTGCCTTACCCCTCTTGCATGCGAGAGGTGCGATCTTTTCTTGGTCATGCAGGATTCTACAGGCGCTTTATAAGAGATTTTAGCAAGGTAGCCCTTCCACTATCCAACTTGTTGCAAAAGGAGGTGGAGTTTGACTTTAATGATAAATGCAAAGAGGTTTTTGATTGCCTCAAAAGAGCACTGACTACCACCCCCATCATCCAGGCACCCGACTAGACAACCCCTTTTGAGCTTATGTGTGATGCATCAAATTATGCATTGGGGGCTGTCCTTGCTCATGAAATTGATAAATTGCCTAGGGTGATATATTATGCTTCTAGGACTTTAGATGTTGCCCAAGCGAATTATACTACTACTAAGAAAGAGCTACTAGCCATAGTTTTTGCTCTAGAAAAATTTTGTTCTTATTTGCTTCGTACTCGCATTATTGTTTATCCAAACGAATTGTACCTGTTGAAGAAGGCTGATTCAAAGCCTAGGTTGATCCGATGGATGCTCTGGCTCCAAGAGTTTGACTTGGAGATCTATGATAGGAGTGGAGCACAAAATTTAGTTGTTGATCATTTGAGTCGGATTGAACGTGTGGCTGATGAGGATTCACCCATTCGGGATGATTTCCCGGATGATCATTTGTATATACTGTATAGTATTTCTGATTCTCTTTCTACTTCATGGTTTGCTAACATTGTCAATTATTTAGTTGCTTCTATTTTTCCTCCCTTAGCATCTAAAGCTCAAAAGGATAAAATTAAAAGTGAAGCTACGCATTTTATTTGGGATGACCCCTACTTGTAGAAATTGTGCAGTGATAAGGTCATTAGACGATGCATTCCAGATCATGAGACTAACTCAGTCCTGCGGTTCTATCATTCTTCCGCACCGGGAGGTCATCTGGGTGTTCAAAGGACAGCTCGCAAAGTACTTGACCGTGGCTTTTATTGGTCCTTTTGTTGTTACTAATGTTTTTCCTTATGGTACAGTTGAGATAAAAAACGACTCCACAAACAAGAGCTTCAAGGTCAATGGACACCGACTTAAGCCATTCCTCACAAACCCTTCTTTAGTGGACGTAGTGGTGGAAGAGACTTCCTAAATCCACCCTACTCTTCCTCCACCATGACTTAGGGAGTTTTTCTTTTCCTATCTCCTTCTTTACTTTTATTACATTTTTCCGATTCTATTTGATGGTTTAATTGCTTTTAATCCTTTGCTTGTGCTACATTAAGGACAATGTGTTGTTTAAGTATGGGGGGAGAGTGTTCTTTGGTTTTGCTAGTTTTGTTAAATATGTTAATTTTGTTAGTTTTGTTGTGTTTCTAGTTTAATATTTTAGGTCAATTCTGTTTGCATGTACAACTTTGCATATTTTTCTTTGAATTATAGGATATGTTCAAGAAATGGGTAATTGCTCTGAAAATAAAAGTCTCTTGACATTTTGTGATTTGAAATCCATGTTTTTCCTCTACATGTCATGATAGTTTTGAAAGCTCAATTTGAAAGTGATAAGTTTACCTTTGTGAGAATTTGAGCCATCCATCATCATAATATTTTGGTGTGTTTTGCCCCATTGATTGTTTGCACAATAGCCCTGGCTTGATTCTTGTTGATGCTTCCTAATTCACATGCATATTTGGAAATGATTTAGGCAATTTTGTTCTTATAAGCCTCTAGCCAAATGGACTTACCTTGAATTAATTCCTTTGATAGCCCTTTTGAGCCTTGTTTCCCTTTCCTTGTTTTGAAGCTCACTACAAGCCTTAAGTGAAAAACCATGATATTACCTTATCCTTAAGGAATTTTGGAGCTTTGGAATTGTTTTGGGAATAAGTGTGGGGGGTTTTGTTGGCTATGCTTCATGATGTATTTTTGGGCCATACTGATGTACATTGTATATGGGTTAAATGTTGGACATGCTGCTGAATGATATGCTAGTTCTCAAATGCTACTGATTAAAAAAAATTGCAAAAAAAAAATTAAGTTGAATCAATTCGAAAAAAAAAAAGAAAAAAAGAAAAGCAATGAAATTGAGTGAATAAGATCTTAAATGGAAAAAGAATGATGAGACTCTTGGCTCTAGTCTTTGCGTTTAAAATTTTATCTTTAGGTTTTCTTATTTTTTTTTCTTAATATGCACTTATTCCCCATTGCTCCTCTATTCCTTTGGGATTTAGCTACTTATTCCATATTTTTCCCTACCTTGTCCTTGGCCCCATTACAACCTTAAAAGACCTTTTGATCCTCATGTGCTTGTGTTTATGGGTTGATTGTCAATTTTAGAATCTTGCCTAGTTTATGTGGTGTTGGTTTTCATGGGTGCTTTGAGGGTAAATAGTAGCCTAGACACTTGAGAGATAGAGTGTATATCTTGTGAGGCTTTATCACTTTTTATTCTTGAGCTGATTAACTATTTTGCCATGATTGGGTTGCTTGGATTTCCACGAATGTCTTGACTCTTTGGATCTCTTCATGTTAAATGTTACCCATTCCTTTCATTCCTTGATGTTCATTGAGAAATATGTAAATGTTTTTGTTTGTCTCTCTTTGATATCCTTGGATTTTGTTCTTTGTTTCATTTTGCCCAAAAGTGCAAAAGGCTAAGTATGGGGGGTTTTGATGTGCCATTATTTTCTCCTATTTCTTAACCCTTTTTGCACCATTTTAATTACTGATTAGTCTTAATTGTCAAATTAATTATGCTGTTTTATCATTTGGGCCTACTGGACTAATTTTGTGTTTTTAATTTAATTTCAGGAGAATTATAAGCAATTGGGCTTGAATCCAAAATTGGGCTTGGACTTGAAGAGAGCAGACAATTTTATCAAATCTTATCTTATCTAGATTTTATCTAATCTAGATATTATTTCATCTAGATCTTATCTTATCTTATTTAGATTTTATTTCATCTAGATTTTATTTTATCTTATCTTATCTTGTCTAGATTTTATTTTATTTATGGGCCTGGACTTAAAACAGATTTGTAAGCTTTGGGGCTGAAAACTATATAACAGCACCAAGGTTCTAGTTTAGGCTCTCTCCTCTCTCTCTCCTCTCCTCTCTCTCTTTTTCGTTTTAGTTTTAGAGTGCTACTCTCTCTTTCGTTTTAGTCACTTTTCGTTTTAGCAATAAAATTTCATTCTTGCTTCAATCTACAATTTCGTTCTCTATTGATTAATGGAAGGCTAAGTCTCCAGCGTTGTTTTCTCTTGAGGATCAAGCACAGTTCTCTTTGAGGTTCTATTATTACTATTAAATTCTGATTAGTTTTTCCTCTTCACCAATTACTTTGTATTTGTTGCTATTAATCCATGCATGCTTAGTGTCTGATTAATTGTCTCTTCGCTTAATTTACGCTCATGCTTAATGATCGTTCATGATTAATTGGTGTATGTGTTGCTTAATCACATAATGAATGCCTTATGTTAAATTTCGCTTAGTAATTTAATTTTGGGTTGGATTAAGTGGTTGAACTGATAAAGGATAAACTCTCATAACCTAGGATAAGAGACTTGCTTGTGAATCAAGGGGAAGCAACATGTTTTAATTCTGATATTTTCTAATTCACATCTATTCACTGTTTAATTTACAAAAGCAAACAACCCCCCCCCCCCCCAATTGGTTACTATTTTCCTACTATCTGTTATGAACATTTGGTTGACCATTGCTCGTTGGGAGATGACCTAGGATCACTTCCTAGATATTGCATTTTTAATGTTTATTTGATTCGGGTACAGACTTGATCACTCCTTCACCTCTAGGATCTCACAATCACTCACAAACTCATCTCAAGCTCTCAAACCGGCTCCTGCTTCAAGCACTGGTCTCTGCAGATCTTCACACAGCAAAATCTCTCAAAACTCTCTGGAACATGGACCTTTCTCTCTCTAGAAACTCTAGACATGCAAAGCTTTGAATCCCAGTCCAAACTCTCCCTCTAAAATCTGATTTTAGGCTTAAATAGGTGGCCTTGTTCGTGCTCGTGCGCTTAGCGCAATTATGGACCGCTTAACGCACATTAGTGAATTTTGGCTTAGCGCGTGCCTTTCTCACTTAGCGGATGAACTGAAGTGGTGTGCTTAGCGAACCCATACAGCTCATCTTCTTCCAGAGTCTTCCTCGCGCTTAGACCATGAGTGGTGCGCTTAGAGGATGCTCGCTAAGCCAGCGGATTGGCTTAGCGAGAAGGTGAAAAACAACACTTTTCAAAGCTTTCCTAATTAACCTGAAATTGAGAGAAAATGATTATTAAACACACAAAATGGAATTACTAAGTATTTATTACCTATACCTAACAGAAAATACTTATAACACTACAAAATAACCATAAATTGAAAGAGTTTGATACAATTTACAAAAGTTTTATACACAAAAGTTAGTCATATTCACCGACTAATAGTCGTCTGCACCCTTTGTCGAAGACTCAATGTCTATCAATTGAGACTACTTTAGTCTCCCCCTTTCGTCATCCAAAGACAGTCAAGTCCGATGACACGCAGAGACCAACATGGCATCTGCACCCTTTGTCGTGGACTCAATGTCTATCGACCGAGACTACTTTAGTCTCCCCTTCGTCATCCAGAGACGATCAGGTCCGATGAAACGCAGAGACCAATATGGTCATCTACTTGTTTTGTCGAAGGCTCAATGTTTGTCGACAGAGGCTGCTTTAGTCTCCTTTCCGCCATCCAGAGACAAGCAAGTCCGATGGCACGCGAAGACAAATTGTGGTCATCCGCCGCCTTTGCTATCCAGAGACAATCAAGTCCGATAGCATGCAAAGACGAATATGGTCATCTACCCTCTTTGGTCGAAGACTTAATGTCTTTCGACCAAGACTGTTACAGTCTACCCTTTGCTATCCAAATACAACCGAGTCTGATGGCATGCAGAGACCGTAATGGTCACTCGCTTTCGTTGTTCCGAGACTATCAAAGTCCCCTTATCATCCAGAGACAAGCAAGTCTGATGGTATGCGGGGACGATGATGGTCATCCGTTTCTAATTGTTTTTGAGATTGTTGTAGTTCCCTATGCTATCCGGAGACAATCAAGTCCGATAGCATGCAGAGACAAACATATTCGTCTGCTTCCCTTGTCGAAAGACTTAATGTCTGTCGACCAAAGCTACTGAAGTCTCCCCTGTTATCCCGAGACAAGCAAGTCCGATAGCATGTGAAGACCATCACGGTTATCCATTTTTATCAATTTCAAAGCACTAAGGCTTTTGCTGATGCGCCTAATGTCTTTTATGCTCTTTCTTTTGACAGGTTTCAATGATTGAGCTAGTGGTCGGTCGGGTGGAAATTCAGCTCGAACGAAATTAGTGTCTTATCTTTACTTCCCTTTTATCTCCAATAAAAGATAAGTAAAGGGGGGCAACTGTCATACCCTAATTTTTTCTGGGGATAATTGTTTGTCAACATGCAGATTTTTGCTGGTCACGTTGAGCTGCTTAAAGCCAATTGCCGCACAATCTGTAAGATTTCACAACATTTCGGAAGGAGAATTAGCAAAAACTCAAAATGGGGGTGAAAAGATCAATTTAGGGGATGTTCTTTAGCCCTGGGCCCATCTAGGCCCATTAGGAAGCTTCAACATGAAGCAACCAGCTCACCTGGGTGAGAATGTTTCTTCTAAACTAATCCACCAGCTCGTCTTGGCGAGCTGGGCAGCAACCTCCTCCCCCATTTTTTCTATAAATAGGCGTGGGGGGTTGAGGGGAAGGGGTTTAGCACCCTTGTTATTCATATTTCACTTAAAATTAGTGAGGAGAAGAAGAAAGAAGGAGAAAATCAAGGCCGAGGTGATTCTGTAACGCTTCTGTGACGTTTTCGTGACCAATCCAGTGAATGTTCTTCGTTGTTCTTTGTCTGTTCTTCATCGTTCATCGATCTTCAACCGGTTAGTTATCAATTTCGAAGCTTTGAATTCATTCTATGCACCCCCAAGGGTCCATTCTTGCTTTGTATGTTTTCATCTTCATCTTGTCTACTTTCGGTATTCTTTGTATTTGTTTTAAGCGAATTTCGACCGATCGTTTGTGTTGTAATCTCATTTAATCGCCTTTAAAATAAAATTCAACGGATCGTTTATGCCGTAACCTCGGTTAATCATCAAAAAGGTGAGTTTCAACCGGACATTTACTTTGAAAATTCTCTTTTAATGAGTTGAGAAATAACCAAGTGAAACTAAAGCTAAAATCAACTCACAAATCAAGTTTTTGCCCGCAAAAAAGGTCATTTGAAACCGTTTCAAGGTCCAACGCCTTAAACAGTCCTTTTACTTTTATTGGTTAAAAAGAATGATTTAAAAGTCTAAAATCAAAACCTCGTGTAATTTTCATGCTTTCTCAAAGAACTACATAGGTCTGAGTTCCTCATCGCAATTGAGGATACGTAGGAGCAAAAGCCCCACCTTTGTTGACCCTTGTTAGTCATCGTTTACGACTAACTTTTGTATAGAAAAGTTTTCCAAAATGTATATAAATCTCAAAATTTATGGTTCTTTTGGTAGGATTGTAAATAAAATTGCTTTGTTTTGGTCTCTACTCAGTAGAAGCCTCTTTACATGGAATTAATGTTAAATTTTCTTTAATTTCAGGCAAAAAAAAGAGCCATTTTGAAGAAGTGCCAAAGGATTCAATGCACTTAGCGTGCATCAACGGCTAAGCCCAGCACCAGCATGCTTAGCGAGTAAAGGGGAATCTGGAAAGACATCTGCTACGCAAGCATGCGCTTAGCGCGTTATCAGCTCGCTAAGCGAGTCATCTGTCGCTTTCCAGGCTTAACGTGAGATTGGCGCTAAGCTCAAATTCACTTACTCGCGCTAAGCATGACGTCAAGATCAGGAAGCCCTTTTTAGGCCTGATTTGCACATAATTGAGAGGAGCAAAGAGAACTATTCACTACTCAGAGGCCTAAAGAGGGTGAATTTCAGAGAGAGCATAGAGCAGAGCAAGGGGCCAAGTTTTCATCTTTTAGGGGGATTAGTGAGTTTTTGAGTGGTTGTGAGATTCCTACAGGTGGAGGAGACATCCCCACTCCTTTGTAAGCAAGCAATTTCTCTTGATTCCTCTTCTTCAGTGTAGAAGGAGCTTCCTTGCCATGAAAGGCTAAAACCCTCAGTTGGGGATTCTTATTGAGTAGTTGATGTAAACTCTTTTTCATATCTAATTAAGGTTGTTTTATGTGTTCACTGCTTCTATCTATGCCTATTGTATGCATGCTTGTGGCTTGATCACCCATTTGTGTGTGCTGTTAGGGACTTTAGCATTGGGAAATGTACTGTTTCCTTAGAACTTGATAGAGCAGGGACTGAATAACTGCATTGCTAGGGATAATGTGCAAGTTTTTATTTTTCTTTATTATGCTGTGAGTATAATGCTGTTTAAATTAGGCTAAGTTCAACAAGAGGGATCTGTGAACGAAGTTTGATTTAAATTAGTCCAAACTCTAGAGGAATCGGTGTTTGGTATTTTTGTCCTCAGCATAGAACACAGGAACATCTTTAATTAGAAAAACATCTTTAATTGCATCAACTTACTCAGTAGGAGGACCCAACACCTTTAGATATTTGTTTTCACACTTACTTGTTCTCATTTATTGCTTTTACTTAGGATAGAACATACTTTTGCTTTAATTCACAATCATTAATTTCTGTTTGCAAATGCCTGCTTACTTAAGAAAACTTTGCTATATGAACAAGTTCCCTGTGTTCGATACTCGGTTCATTCTATTTTAATCATTTTACTTGGTGACCCGGTGCGCTTGCCGGTAAGACCACTCCCATATAAAAACAAGTAATACCAATTTGGAAGAGGGAGTAAACAAGTATTTTGGTTGAACAAGTAATTTTGGCGTCATTGCCGGGGAACTTTTTCCATTTAGAAAGTTTAGTTCAATTTGTAAGCATTAATTCTTTATTCTTTGATTAATTTTATTTGTTATTCTGTATTTTTATATTAATTGGTACTCTTGCTTGGTGACTGCTGCTCTTGTTAGTGCTTTGTATGTGTAGTAAATCTTCTGTAGATGATTTAGCCTAATGGGATTTGGAGATTTAAGCCAATTGTAGGAGGAAAAACGTAGAGTGAAGAAGAAAAAAATCTTGCAGTACAGGATAGCACAACTAAGTCCGAGGGAACTCATTAGATCTTAAAGCAATAAGTTTTGTCTTTTAACTAGTATTTTTATTTTTCTTACTTATTTTGTTTAACTCTTTCTTTCTTGAGAACTATCCTTGCAGTGTGGAAATCCATAAGAACTTATTCCATGACTAAACTTTAGAAATGGAAGACCTTTTTAAGAGGTGGAATGAGCATCTTGACAGCACACGTTTAAGGGTCAGCCAACCACCACTGATAAATTGTGATTTTTGTGGAGGAGAACATTACAATGACAATTGTCATCTCTACTCCATGAATAACTTTGGGTGGGGACGAGAGTTAAGCCCTTATAATCAATATGAAGAAGAAAGAAATCCTAGTCTTGAAAGTGTGTTTGAAGAATTCATGGCATACCATGCTAGCTCTAAAGCCAATCAAACTTCAATGAAAAATCAGGAACTTCAATTTGGGAAGAGCTACTTCATAGAAGATTACCAAGGGGGACCCGAGTTACAACCCTACAATCAAAATGAAGCAGAAAGAGGTTCGAATCTCGATTATTTGTTGATGCAATTCAAGGAAACAACTGAATCAACTCAACAAGCATTCAAAAGTGAAGAAATTCAGGTTGGTAAGCTGGCAGAAGAAGTGACTCAATTTGTGGCCAGAAGAGAAGAAGATTTTGTAGAGGTTGAAGATCAAGAGGAAAGCCCTGTAAAAGAGTATGAATCAAGAGAAAAAGATGAAGAGAAAGGTGAGGAAAAAGTGCAACAATGGGAGGAGTACTCAACATTAGAAAATCAACAAGAAAGTATTCTCCAAGTTAATACCTTTCCTCGTCAACCGATTGTTAAGGAAGAAAGGCATGGAGAACATGAGAAAACCTTAAGTGTCATTCCTTCCTAGATCACCAACACCTCTCCTACAATGAATTGGAATATACTTCCAAAATACATGAAGTTCATGGAATTTCTAGCTAAAAGGAGAAACAACAAGGAAGAAAAGCTTGTTCAAGCTAATGACTTTAAAGAAGTGCTTACTGGGAGGCAACCCGGCTTTTCCTTTAGTTTTTTTAAATTATTGTTTTTCTGTTTACTTTTTCATTTAGTTAGGATCATCTTGTTTGTGATTGCTTGGATTCATCAGCTTGTTTTGCATAGCATAAAAGGGTTGACAAGCTTCTAAGAAGCAGTGGATGAAAAATAGTTTAGAAAATTTTTTGTGGTCCACACGCTAAGCGCATCCCTTGTGCTAAACGCCATTTCCTTCACACGCTAAGCAAGCTGTTGTTCGCGCTAAGTTCCTTGACCCCTGCTCATTGGTTGGATGGTCCCACTAATCGAGTGCTTAGCGCTAAGCCCAAAAACCTCTCTGGATTTTAATTCTTTCGAATTGGGCTTAGTGCAAATGCTCGCTAAGCGCAATTCCTTCTCTGGAATTGCAATTATTAGAATTGCACTAAGCACGAATGACACGCTAAGTGTGGGCCACTACTGCATTTAATGAGCATTAATTCGCTAAGCGTAGCCTTTGGTGGCTAAGCGCAAGTTGCATGACCAATCAAAGCTACAGTACCCGCTAAGCGCAACCTTGCGTACTAAGCCCAAAAGCTTCTCTGGAATTTTAACATTTTGAATTGGGCTTAGCGAGCAGACGCGCTAAGCGTATGGGCCTTTAAAACTCAAACGTCATATGGACTCACTAAGCGCAACTGTGCACTAAGTGAGCCATACGAAATTGCTAAAAATAATAAGGCACAATTGCCTTAGGCAGTTACCATTTCACCCTTGTTCTGCATTAAGGCCATTCACTGCATCTGCCCTCACCTTGCTTCATCTCCCTGCATTCCTGCACCTTTGCTATTCTTTCCATTCATCTACACAATCCAAGTAAGTTTCTTTACTTTACTTCATTTTAGTTCTAAGTTTTCAACCTTATGATAGATAGCTTAGTGATTATTAGGTAGAATTTCTTTTTATGCTTAGTGTTAGGTTAGTTGTTAGTTAGAATAGCTTTAGGGTTGTATTGTAGTCACAATGTGCTTGTTTTGATTAGGGTTTGATGGCCTAATAGGAGCCTATGAGAAGGGGTGAGAAGCCCCTAGTTTTCTGGAAATCACGATGAGCGCGCTAAATGCCTTGTTGCGCTAAGCGAGTTCATCACTTCTGTTGAAGATTCGGGATTTCCAAATGAACCCGCTAAGTGTAGCTGTCTCGCTAAGCGCGTTCATCTTCTCTGTTGAGTTATATGTTGAACTCGCTAAGCGCGGCTATGTACTAAGCGAGTACTGTGTATCAGACACTTAGGATTTTTGTGTTTTTGTTGGGCACTAAGTGTGCGTGTCATGCTAAGTGTTATTACGTCTCTGTTTTTTTTTTAAATTTCTTAGAATTGGGCTTAGCGAGCCTGCTCGCTAAGCCTGTGCTGTCTAGTTTAGTAGTTGCGCTAAGTACGCCTCGCTGTGTTAAGCGCTAATCTTTCTCTATTTTAAAAATTTGTGGAATTGTGCTTAGCGAGCCTGCTCGCTAAGCCCATTCTGCAGAAAAAAAAAAAAATTTTGTGTTCACAAGCTAAGCGCGTGTCTATCGCCCTTAGCGCATGAGTAAATTTCATAAGGCACGCTAAGCGCATATGTCGCACTAAGCGCCCAACCTTAATTTCAGTTTTATTTTCTGTTTTTCAATTTGAATAATTCCTATCTAATCTTGTGATTTGATTCTTTTGTTTTGCAGATGGCTTCTCGTAAAAGGAAGGCACCAACTTCAGTGTCCCAGGCATGATATGACAGATCAAAATTCACATCACAAGATGCCTGGGACAGATATGCAGACAATATTCTTGGCCAGAAAATCCTTCCGGAAAGGAATGTGAAGCTATTCTATGCCGAATTTGATGAATTTAGAAGGGAAGTTAAGAGAAGGAACTGGCATAAGGAGCTCACTAACTTCTCAGAGGGAAGCATTGATGTTGCTATTGTTAAAGAATTTTATGCCAACCTCTATGACCCTGAAGACAAATCACCTAAGCAGGTGAGGGTGCAAGGGCACCTAATTAAATTTGATATTAACCCCCTCAACACCTTCTTGAAGATACCAGTGGTCATAGAGGAAGGGGAGAGCTTGCCCGCCTACTCCAGGTTTGCTAATCTACCTGTTCCTCAAGAGCTTGCAGCCCGTCTATGTCTCCCTGGGAGAGGATTTGAGTTGAATGCAGATGGCCTGCCTCTAAGGATCTTGAGGAAGAATCTGACTACTTTGGTCCAGACCTAGAGTGTTCTATCCTTTTCAAACTTAGCCCTGACATCCCACACTTCTGACTTTACTCTGGATAGGGCTAAGTTGATATACGGGCTCGTCATAAAGATGGATATGAACTTGGGGTTCCTCATCTCAGGTTAGATCTCTCTTATAGCACAGCATGACTCCTCGAGGCTTGGTTTTCCAGCCTTGATTACTGCTTTATGCAAGGCCCGAGGAGTCACCTCTGATTCTATGACCTTTGAATCCCTGAGCCTAGCCATTAATTTGGCTTATATTAAACAGAATTGTTGGAACCTGGATGACCCTTTGGTCACTTTTCAGGGAACCTGCAAATCTAGGGCCAGAAGATCTGAGGCACCATCTACTTCAACTCCCCCTACCTCAGCTCCTTCTACATCAGCTCCTTCTACCTATCCTCTCCCTCCACCACCAACAGCTCCGATTCTTCCAGGTCCCTCCGCTCAGAGCTCAGAGGTTTCCTTGTCTATGCTGCAGAGCCTGCATCAGGGCAAGCTCCTAATCATGTAGAGTCTGCAGGATATGGTCCACCAACGGCCAGTTATGAGCATCAAGGATTTTCTACAGAAGGTGGCCTGGCCAGGAGTCCAGCCTTCACCTTTGGGAGGGGGTGAGGCCTCCGCATCCCAGGAGCCTCAGTAGAATCAGCAGGAGGACATTCCAGAGGCCGCAGAGCCTAAACCTCCTGAGCCATTCATTTTTTAGATTGATCCATGTTGGATCAAGTGGCCTCGAAATAATTAATAAGGGGGGTTGAATTAATTATTAATGTACCTTGACTAATTAAAAAATTATCCTTCTTAATGTTACTAGATTCAATTAGGCTTTTACTACAAAGTTAAGAAAGTAAAGGAAAGTAATTGAAACTTAACCAAAAGTAAAAGCGATAATTAAAAGTGCACAACGGAAATTAAAGAGTGTAGGGAAGAAGAAGACAAACACAAGAGTTTTATACTGGTTTGGCAACAACCCGTGCCTACATCCAGTCCCCAAGGGACCAGTGGTCCTTGAGATTTCTTTTCAACCTTGTAAAAGCCTTTACTAGCAAAGATCCACAAGGGATGTACCCTTCCTTGTTCTCTTTGAACAACCAAGTGGATGTACCCTCCACTTGAACTGATCCACAGGAGATGTACCCTCTCTTGTTCTCAGTTACAACAACCCAAGTAGATGTACCCTCTACTAGTACCACAACGGATGTACCCTCAAATGTGTTAAGACAAAGTTCTCAGGCAATTATTCCTTTGAAACTTTGTGAATGGGAAACAAAAGATATCTCAGGCAGTTAGTCCTTTGAAATCTTTTGTTTAAGGGAAAGGGAAGAATCAAAAGAATTCTCAGACTGTGTCGTTTTGAATTCTTTGAAAAGGGAGAAGGGAGACACAAAAGAATTCAAGCGGTTAGCCCTTTGTTCTTTCGGAAAAAGGAGAAGAGAGACACAAAAAGAATTCAGGTGGTTAGTCCTTGTCGAATTCTTTTTGGCAAAGGGAGAAAAGAATGAAAAAGATGAATAGCACACTTTTGTTTTCTGTGAAAGAACAAGGTTTGAAAACTAGAAAACTTAGAAAGCATTTTGGCAAAGGAAGAAGAAGAAGAAGAAGTTCAAAGAGATGTTGAAAAGTTATGAAAAAGTTATATCAAGTACTTAAAATGCAAGTCAAGGTCTTGCTTTTATAGACTCTTGTCGCAACATGCCCTTTTGCGAGCGAGCGAGGTGAGGCTCACGGGTGTGCTTTCCAAAGGAGGAAAGATGCGCGGAGTCGCCACCAACGTTTATTTATGGAAAACGTCGGAAAAACCGAAGGAAACCAGTCAAAAGAAAATTCTAAGTTCGGGAGTTGTATTTCCGTTTGAGGAAGGTATTAGCACCTCTCACGTTTGTCTCAAAGGAGAGCAACCTATTTTTTAGAATTGTGTGAAATTGTGTTACCTTAACTTTATTTCCTTTTTTTATTTTTTTTATTTTTGAGGTCGACAAAAGCGGGGCTTTTGCTCCTACGTACCCTCCATCGAGGAGGAAATCAGACCTACGTAGTTCTTTCTTAAGAGTGAATCAAGAGATTCTTTTTACTTGAAAGGTGATCATTTTAAGGCGTTGGACCTTAAGAATGATCCATTTACTTGGTAAGAAAAATTGAGATATTGAACTTTCAAATCCTTTTTTAGTGGCTTTTTTGTGGACGAGCTTGACTTGGCAGGTTGATTTTAGCCTTAGATTCACTTTAGTTATTAGTCAGTTCACTTAAGAATGAGAAATCCCAAAGAGAACGTCCGATTGATTTTTTCGCTTCATTTTACTAAAAGGTATTTTTTTATTTTTATATTATTATTTTACCTCTTTTATGATTTCCAACGTGGTTACGGCACGACCGAACGGTCGGAATTCATTTTAACAGAAATTAACGGATATTACAAATCAAATGATCGGTGGAAATTTATTTTATTTTTGATTAGGCGAGAAATGACTTAAATAAATGACTGAAGCACGTCAAAAGGGGGTACGGAAAGTAAATGAAACGAGAATAAAAGTACACAAAACAAATGGGGACCACCACGTGTACATAGAATGAATTGAAAAACTCGATTTGGAAACTTACCCGTTGAAGAACGAAGAACGAATGAAGAACGGTGAATAACGGAGGAAAACCTTCACGGATTTGCTTACGGAAACATCTCGGAAGCGTTACGGAAGCCACTCGACTTGGATTTTCTTCACGGAAACAATTTTTTTCACCCAAAACAGCTGAAATACATCACCAGGGGGATCCGGGACCCTTAGAACAACCCCCTTCAGCCTATTTATAGGAAAAAGGGGGAGGAGGTTGCCGCCCAGCTCGCCCAGGCGAGCTGGGTCTAGAAGCAACCCAGCTCCAAAATATCATTCTGGAAGGCCCAATTCAAAATTTCAAAATTTCTATTTGCACCCCCCCAATTTTGATAAGTTCACCACCCTTCTTTCGTAATTTACGGAAAATTTACGGAAGCATATAGGACTTGATTTTCTTCTTTTTTTCTCTTCCCTCTCACCCGTATTAAGTAAAATATGCTTATTTAGGGTTATGGGAATTTTACGGAAGCATTACGGGTGTCCCGAAAGCCCCGTAATCCCATTTTTTAACCAAACGGGGGAGGTGGTTGCCACCTAGCTCGCCCAGGCGAGCTAGGTTGCTTCCACCTTAAGAAAGAAATTGCCCAGAAAACTCTAGAAGGGCCCAGATTCGAAAATTACTATTTACACCCCCATTTTACTAAATACACCCCCTTTCCCCTTTTTTGCTGATTCTTTTTCCGTAACATTACGAAACTTTACAAATTTTGTAAAGATACTTATTTTCTTTCCGTAAGGTTACGAATCCTTACGGATCATGTATTTATCTTTTTTAGCTTTCGAAGAAGTTACGGAAACTCACGGATTGCGTAACAATACTTCCTTTTGATTTCCGGTGCGTCTCGGGACTTCGCATATTGTGCAACAAAGGGTGCCAAGTATCTCGAAGTGGCCAATCAAAGGTTGCATGTCATCAAGTAATAATCCCCGGACGAAATTAGGGTATGATAGTTGCCCCTCTTTACTTACCTTTTATCGGAGATAAGAGGAAAGCAAAGATAAGACACTGATTTCGTCCGTCTTCGCCCTTTCCGCAATTAGTCCATGACGAACCTCGTCTCTACTCCTTCTTTTTTCTACACAAAACAAAATACAAACAACAACAAAAACAATAATAATATAATATACATATATACACGTTTGGCAAAGGAATCAATCAGGAAAATAACAAAGATCACATTTCCCAGTCAAGAGGGTCCGCACTTGACGGTGAAGAACACATTGGAGAATGGAGGATTGCACTAGAGGGTCCGCACAACGCAATCATGAAGCATGGCTCCAAACTCTTTGGTGGAGGATGAATGAACGAAAACGCAATTCATGGGGCTCTGAATAAAAGACGAGGATGGAGAATTGCACTAGAGGGTCCGCACTAGGCAATCATGAAGCATGACTCCAAACTCTTTGGTGGAGGATGCATGAACGAAAACGCAATTCATGGGGCTTCGAAGAAAAGGCGAGGATGGAGGATTGCACTAGAGGGTCCTCACTAATCAATCATGAAGCATGGCTCCAAACTCTTTGGTGGAGGATGCATGAATGAAAACACAATTCATGGGGCTCCGAATAAAAGGCGAGGATGGAGGATTGCACTAAAGGGTCCTCACTAGTAAATCATGAAGCCTATCTCCAAACTCTTTGGTGGAGGATGCATGAACGAAAACGCAATTCATGGGGCTCTGAATAAAAGGCGAGGACGGAGGATTGCACTAGAGGGTCCTCACTAGTCAATCATGAAGCATGGCTCCAAACTCTTTGGTGGAGGATGCATGAACGAAAACACAATTCATGGGGCTCCGAATAAAAGGCGGGACCGAATGGTCCACCGTTTTGTTTTCTCACCTAAAAAGGCAAACATGCTTTTTGCAAAGATAAATAAATCATTCGCGAGAGCACCATATCTTAGAAAAAAAATATACTTATGCCAAGGGTAATCTTCCTTGTACCCGAAAATGAAAGGCAGGTTGTCAACTTTTAGCTTTTGAATGAACATTCAGGGGAAACATCGGGTTAAGCTGAAACTGGGAATAAATCACTCATAGTGTATAAAAACTCACACAGGCAAGTGTTTTACCCTAATCCCAAACCATAACTGCACCACGACTTTATTTTGCACACGATTTCCTATTGAATCAAAGATCACACGTACGATCACGGATCAATAGGATTTTCTCGAGGGTAGTGTTTTTTGAGAGGAAGTTGGGTGTTCCGATCTTTTCCTCTTTGTTTATGTGGGGCGAGATATTGCCAGTCGAGAATGATTTTGAGTGGCAATCTGAAAGGAAGAACCACCAAAAATGGGTTTTCCTTTGTCGGCAGTCACCTACCTTGCCGAAAATTTATCTGGCTTGAAGAATTTCTATTTTCTTTCTTTCGTTGATCGGGAATTACTCTGTTTTCCTCCGATCTTTTCCTTTTTCACTTCCTTTCGATCTTCGATCGGGAATCCTTCTTTTTCTTTCTTTTTTATTGTTCTTTTCTTTGTTTTCATCTTTTTCTTTTTTCTTTCTTTCCATTTCTTCCTTTTCTTTTTTTTCACTTCTCTTTCTCCATTCCTTTCTTTGGAAAATCGGGTTTTAGCATTCTATTCGCTCTCCCTCGAGGAGATGAGATTTTGTTATCCTTTGCTTTAGGGGAAAGGATGAGGATTCTTTTGATAGGCCAAAGTTCAAAAAATTCTAAGGTTGTGTCTCAATGGGGGCTTTTATCGTGGGAGCCCGATCTTGATATTTGGGGTAAAACAAATTTGGGTGTCAAGGTGTCGGCCTCGGGCCGAACTTCCATATTATTCCACAAGGCACACGCGACAATGATGATTTGGAAACAACGTGCAAAATTAGTCATGGCCACAGCCTGGTGGGCACTCAAGCATCCCGTTTACGGCATTGTGATACTACGGTCAGGAATTTACACAAACAGACCCAACATTTCCCAATTATGTTCTTCCATCAGTTCAATGAATTCATCAATTCTTATCTCGGTTATTCAAGAAAATAAACTCTTAGCGTCAGTCCCTTGTTTCCAAAAGATACGTTTGCTCCCTACGAATGATTTATTCTTCCTAACTATAACATGTCAACCTTCGAGGTCTTCCTTTCTTTTTCTTTTCTTGCTCGCTCTCTTTTTGCTCTCTTTTTTTCATGAGGTATTTTGCTACTTAAACATACGTATATTTTTGTGAGGTATTTTGCTATATACATGCGTGTCCAAGGTATCCTGCTACCTAAACATACATATATATGTTTTGTGAGATATTTTTGCTATATACATGCATATCCAAGGTATCTTGCTACCTAAACATACATATATATATATATATATATATATATATATATATATATATATATATATATATATATATATATATATATATATATATATATATATATATATATATATATATATATATATATATATATAGATATATATATATATATATATATATATATATATATATATATATATATATATATTCTTGTTGGAAGATAACTATAC